>NW_012150396.1:3083380-3085807 GCF_000956105.1 Propithecus coquereli | reverse complement strand
AAATTAGAATAAATTGATAAAATTATAGTTTGACCTGTATAAATGGACCAAAATGCAGTATGTCTGGGAACCATCAAAATGGATAAATCAAAATTTCCTTTAGAATGGTTATTTATTTTTGTGCCCACACATTTGTCCAGTCCTGCTGTAAGAAATAAACAATTATAACTACTTATCTGGGAAAGGGAGTAAGTATAGGAAGTTGAGTGCTCCTGCAATTGCTGGAGGAGAGGGATTTTGGCAGGTCCCCAGGAAGGACTCAAGAACACTGACATCACACTGCACTAGTCAGGAAAGTGGGGACATGGAGGCTGCCAGAGGAAATCTGTGTTCAAGAGTGCAGGGCCTCAAGACCAGCCTGAGCAGTAGCAACAAAAAAAGAAAAAATTAGCCGGGCATGGTGGTGTGCGCCTGTAGTCCCAGCTACTCCAGAGGCAGGAAAACTGCTTGAGCCCGAGAGTTGGAGGCTGCAGTGAGCTGTGATGATGTCATGATGCCACTGCACTCTAGCCAGGGCAATAGAGCAAGAGACTGTCACCAAAAACAAAAGTGCATGGCCTAAGCTGCTCTCCAGGGCTCAGGAAGTTCCTGACATTTCTGCTCCAAATGCCTAAGAACCACAGAACTAATGACTAGAACTGAAATGCTCCGGAAAAAAAAAAAACAAAAGAAAACAATAAAACACAATGTTTCCAAGAGCCTGCCTGTAAGCAGCAAGCAGGAGATGGTCCTTTCGTCCTGTTCTCAAAAATCTCACACAAGTGCAGACTTCACATGGCTGGGATCTGGTTTGCATCCTGAGTTCCACCTTTGACGGAACCTGGTAAATACACTTTTCAGCCTTGCAGGTGATGTCCAGCAGAGGAAGGAAGGGAGGTGCTGTAGGTCAGCACACTATATCGGCCACAAACTATGCTACTGCTTGCATTTTCGAAATTTTCATCAAAATCTTTTAATTAATTGAAATGGAAAAATACTAAATGTGTGTGTATCCATCAGGCATAAATTTGCATTTTTAAAGTTCCTGTTGCCTTCACAGTGAACCATTACCACTAGTTCTTCTGTTCCAGGCACGTGCTCACCTCTGCCCAGAGTGCCTGACATTCGCCAGGCTTGGCTTCCTCCAAGACCCTTTAGATGCCGCCCTAGGGCACCTGTGCTCACCTAGGTCTCAGCACTTGGCATTCTGTGAATAAACTGGCTTTTTACATGTGCGTCTCCTTGACATCATGATAAGCTCATTGAGAGCATGAAGTGAGCCTTGTATTCACAGTAACTAATTTACTGCCTGCTACGTATTGTGCACAAACAAATGAATGAGAGAGTTCTTTTACACATGACAATTTATTTTATGTAAATGTATTTTTTATTACTACACTCATTCATGGATATATTTATTCTACAAGCATTGATTAACAATCTGCTGTGTGTAAATGCATGGCAGATTGTGTGTGGTCCTGGAGATATCTGAAATGTAAATTTAAACCATTCTCAAATGCTGATTTTTAAATGATGTAAAAGAATTGTTTATTTTCTTAAACTTCTCTTTTTAACTTTCCCAGGGTGTTACATAACAATCTATTTCAAGACAATCTCTTCATTTTGTGTAATATTTCAGGTTTTGTAAGAGAAAAGAACTAGTAAGAGCTATTCTAATGAAAAAGTAGAAAAGATGTTTTAGTTCTAGTTCTTGTATTGATTTTCTGGGTGACCTTGAACAAATCACTTTAAAAAGAGAAATAGAGATATGTAAAGTAAGCCTAATTTTAGTTTCTATTGCTTGCCTAGTCTGAAATCTTAACAGAAAGAATGATGAAAATAATAGATAGAAATTTTCTCTGAACTCTTTAGAGAAAATGAGCTGTATAAGCCCAAGATAACATTTTAATTCCATGGAACACAATGTGGCATAGCATCTAAGAAAGCCACTTCGGACACACAGACCTAGGCTCAGGATTCGGCTCTGGACAGATTGGCGGCAATGCATTTGACCTCTCAGCACTTTCATTCCTTCATGTTTAAAACTACTAAAATATGAAAAATAATTTCTATGCGTTATTTCAAGTGCTAGGTAAATACTGTTATTTTTTGCTTCCTTTGACTGCCAAAGTTCCATAAATGTAGGTTCAGAAATGCACAAAATAGACTCGCAGAGACAAGTCTCAAGGTGAAATATGTGTGTAACATTTGGATTCAGAGAATCATGCCATATTTTTAAAATTATCTAGGAGAGGTTAAGGTATAGATTCCTTCATTAGAATATTATTCCTAAGAAATCAGCATTGTTCTTTTGCCTAGATTTCCTTCAATATTATGAAAATTTCTCACACTTCAGTCCCAAAGTAAGTTGTATTGTCGCAATAAGGTAGACTTTTACCCCTAAAAACAGAACTCGGCATGTAAATATTATCTAAAACACAGATTTGT
>NW_012150396.1:3081549-3083318 GCF_000956105.1 Propithecus coquereli | reverse complement strand
TTAAAGTATGGTTGAAGCATATAGCAAACACTAAATATTAAAGACATAATAGGAGATGTTTTTGGTTTATTCATGTGCGTTTTCATCTTATACCAAACATGAATGATTAAGTAGCAGACCAAACAATTATGTTTCTATAAATATTTATGAACCAAAAAATACCTGGGGGATTCCTTAAGATGATGGCGTAATATTAAGACTTTTTTTAAACATATAAAATTTCAGTTATAGGAAACAGCCTGGAAAGACTGTAGTTTAAAAAGGCATTCTCACAAAGAGATATTTTGACATCATCTGTACAAACCAAATGCATTGTGTGCCTGTCAACTAATTGTACTGACAATCAGTAGCACAATGTCATTTGACATGCATTTATGGCTATATGGTAGGACCTGTTGATGCTCTGGGATCTGTTTCCTTATCCGCTGTGCCTCTGTGTCTTCATAAAGGACATTTCCTTATCTCGAACATTGACTTGTCTCTATTATGGTAACCCAGCCTTCTGGCTCTAAGCTGAATTAGTGAGTGACTCTTAGCCTCCTCCTCTCTCTTAGTCTCTATATGCACACTTACTATTTTGTTGTCAATCTAATTTTCTCTCCCTTTAGAGAGAGATCCTAGGCTATTAAACCTTCAGTTGACTCAATAGACTTGCCAGATCACATCATCTTGGAAATGCCATGGTGTAAACTTATTTTTATGAGTCATCCTATAATGTACATAAATATGTATAAATATTCATATATATTACATATAATATGTATGTGAATTAGAGATGCTGAAAGAGACGGAATGTAATAGAATTGCTAGAACAATAAAAATGCAGGATCATCAAATAACTCTCACCAACCAATAAGCAAGACTCAACCAGTTGTACCCAAGCCCTGAAGAAGCACCCTAGAGCACACTCATTCTCTATGTGACTGTCTGTGCCCATGGCTCCCAACCTGCCAGAAACATCAAGGAACAGAGAGAATGAGTGATTTCTATTTTTAAAATTCCCTTCATACTACTGTCCCTAATGCCCTTTCACCCAAAGTTCCCACATATTTCCTCCCATCAAATAGACTGTGATGGGCCTGGACTCCCCAGCGCTGCAGGTGGAACAAGCCACTGGCTGACACTTGGATCTCACTGGTTTCTTGAATCTGCCATAATCACTAGAGCAAAAGTGAAGCCCCTCCATGGGGACTTGGCTTTGCTGCTATTGACAGTTTTGTGCCCCTAGGAAAAGAAATGTTGGAACTATCAGTTGAGATTTTTGTGGAAAATAAAGGGAGAGCTATGAAGAGAAGTTGAAATTGAAGTTCTTTTCAGGCCCATTTCTCACTGAAAGGCTGGAGCGTCTGTTTCTATTTATATCACTTTGCTTCTGCATAAATCTATAAAGACTGTGAAGCCCAGAGAGTGAATTAGCAGATATTATTTAGACGTGAATTTGATATTTCTGTCTTGCATAAAAGTATGTTTTTGACAGAAAATTACATGCTTGCCATCCATCCAAAATACTACATTCATTATCATGTGATCCTTGCTACTTTGTATGCTTTATTGTTTCATATTATATTTTATGTGCAATATAATCAAGAAAGAACAAAATAATTCTGGGTGACTATCCTGAACAATTTATACTTAGACTATTTAGCAGTGATTTATAACCTCTTTATTTTGGATGTATAAAATAAGATAATACAATTAAAACCTATTCATTTTACTTCATTTTGTTAATAAGGAGAATTAGAGAAGACAAAATGCTGTAAGCTTTGACA
>NW_012150396.1:3080204-3081499 GCF_000956105.1 Propithecus coquereli | reverse complement strand
CATTTTTGTACATTGTTAGTATTTTTGCATCTCTGTTCATGAGTGATACTGATCTATAATTTTCTTGTAATTTTTTTTACAAGCTTTGGAAACTAAACTTTTCTCTCCCATACTTTCTGAAAGAGTTTGGAAATATTGGTATTATTTCTTGCTTATATGTTTGATGTGAGTCACAGATGAATCCATCCAGGTATGGAGCTTTTTGAGTGGATGTATTATTTTCCTAGGGCTGCTATAACAAAGTATCACAAACTGAGTGGCTTCAAAAGACAAAAATTTATTGTCTCATAGTTCTGGAGGCTGGAAGTGTGAGATCAAGGTGTTGGCAGGACCTGCTCCCAAGCCCTGTAGGGCAGGATCTTTTCTTATCCCCTCCAGCTTCTTGTAGACCCAGACGTTCCTTGGCAAAATAAATTCAGTCTCCATCTTCACGTGGCTGTGTTCAAATTTCCCTCCTCTTATAAGGCCACCAGTCAAATTGGATTAAGGGTCTATCCTGCTCCAGTGTTACCTCATCTTAATTTAGCTAATTACATCCTGCAATTCTCCTATTTACATGTAAGGTCACATTCTGAGTTACTGCAGTTTAAGAGGAAGAAACAATTCAACCCATAGCAGTGAATAATTTTTGTATTTGCATACAATTAAATGCACAGACCTTAAAGTGCTTCCTTATTTGCTTAGCTGATAGTGTTACTATGTGAAGATTCATTCTTTTCTAAATACTTGCATTTCTTTGAGTCTTACAAATTACCTTGATATTGTGATGGTGTTTTAGAATATTCAATAAAATATTCAGGTCCATGGATTCCTAGATGTTTCACAAGTACTGAAATACTATGGCCAGGTAGACCTGGGCAGGAAGCTAAACGGGTACCAGGGAACAAACCTTACCTTTCACACTTTATTGTGAAAATTAAGAGCTTTACTGGGTGTTGGTAATTTTATCAGGATCTGTACTATGTAAGAAATAAATGTATCATTGAGATTGGAAAAAGACTCACTAAATGATTAAGGAAAGCACACCTATTTTTTTTCTTTTTGACAACTTGAAAGGGTGGAAAAGGGCCCTACTTAAGAAAAGTAAGCAAAGTATTGGCAGGCAGTGACTTTAAATTGCACATTAAACTAATCCAGGGCTATGCCTTAATAAAGGCTAGGGCTGGGAATTCTTATGGATTTTCTAGCTCATTGCTGGGACAACATCGAAAGGCAATAAATGTTCTATTACTTACACAAGCTGCTAGTTTTCAGAAAATTAGTCACCAGTGACCTTTTACCCTTTGTCTTGCTCT
>NW_012150396.1:3065938-3067443 GCF_000956105.1 Propithecus coquereli | reverse complement strand
TTGTTGATTAAATTGTAACATATGTTATCACACCAGTGGAAAATAGCCAGGTGCAGTGGAATGTTACATAGAAAAACCAGAAGTAGAAGATATAAGGCACTTACAAAGGTAAATAATTTACACTAAGATCTTTCCTTAATCGTGTTAAATATGAGTTCCATTTTATAGATAATGTTCATCTTTGCTATTTTTTAAATCTTTTTAGTATAATCAAATCCCATTTATTAATTTTTGTTGTTGTCATGATTGCCATTGAGGTCTTAGTCATAAATTCTTTGCCTAGGCCAATATCTTAAAGAGTTTTTTCTACATTTTCTTTTAGAAGTCCCATGGTTTTATGCCTTAAGTCTTTTATTATCTATCTTGAATTAATTTTTGTGAGTGGTGAGAGCTAGGGATCCTGTTTCATTCTTCTGTATGTGACTGTCAAAGATTGGTTGGTTGTAGGTAGATGGTTTCTATCTGGATTCTCTGTTCTGTTCCATTGGTCTACATCTCTATGTTTGTACCAGTACCATGCTGTTTTGGTTACTATAGCCTTGTAGTATAGTTTGAAGTCTGGTAATGTGATGCCTCTGGGTTCATTCTTTTTGCCTAAGATTGCTTTGGCTATTCAGGCTCTTTTCTGGTTACCAAAGAAGCATAGACTTATTTTTTTTCTAGATCTGTGAAGTATGACATTGGTAATTTGATGGGGATTGCATTGAATTTGTAAATCACTTTGGGTAGTATGGACCTTGTAACAATTTTGATTCTATTTATCCATGAGCATGGATAAATAGAATATTATGTTTTTCTGTTTGGTTTGTATCTACACAAAGAAGAATTTTTATCAAAAAGATACCTGCATTCCAATACTTATTGTAGCACAATTCACAATTACAAAGATGTAGAATCAACCCAAGTGCCCATCAGTTCAGGAGTGATTAATAAAATGTGGCATAGTATACCATAGATATATGGGTTATATGTGGTGTATATATAACATACTCACCCATAAAAAAAGATGGGACTTGAGACCATTCTCCTGAGTGAAGTATCTCAAGAATGGAAAAGCGAACACCACATGCACTCACTATTAAATTGGAACTAATCACTGAGCACGCATGTGCACAGAGGGAACTAAAACTCAGTGGAAATCAACCAGGGGGAGGAAGGTAGAGAAGAGGGGCAAAAACCTACCTAATGGGTATAATGAACACTATCTAGGTGATGGGCACACTTATAGCCATAACTCAAGCATTACAAAAACTATGTAACCTAAAACATTTGTACCCCCTTAATATTTTGAAATAAAGAAGTTACAAGATATCTACTTATTTATCTGACAAAAGACCTCAAAGAAATTGGCTAAGTACAAGAGAGAAGGAAGCAAAATTCAAAGTACTTTATAAGGGGGAAGAAAAGGTAGTGAAAAAAATGTGTGCATAATAGGTTTTTTAATAACAAGAAATAAATTGATATGACCAATTTTTGCACTTTTAATAATCACCCACTGAAAGCAT
>NW_012150396.1:3051305-3053153 GCF_000956105.1 Propithecus coquereli | reverse complement strand
GGCTTTGTCCATAGAAAGCTCTGGAGAGTCATTGCAGGAGGTAAAGGTTTTGTTCTCCAGTTCTGATTTGTTCTCTCTCTGCAGGCTTCTGTGTCATCCTTGGCATCACCACCAGGCTCCAGCAGCAGTTTCAGCTTCTCCAATGTCTAGCTCCTGCAATACAGGTGCGTGCCAACCAGGTGTGAGGAGCAAACTTCTCACTGAGCATCTGACGTGTACTGTATTTGTGTCAGGTGCTAAGGGTATGCAGCAAACAGCATGGATGCTGACCCATCTTGGCCCTCAACAAAGTTAAAGCCTATCTACAGAGACAGAATGTAACAGAACCTTACAATACAAGCTGATAAACTCTGGTGGAGGCACAGTGCATTCTGAATTGGGAGGAGAAAGAACTGGGTGATAGGAGGTAGAAGGGTCTACCCTGAATCACATGGAAAGACATCCTACTTCTTCTGGATAGCTGTGTGCACTATAAGTAAAATCAAAGGTAGAGAATTTCAGGAAGGCAAAATAAGAAAGCATTCTGTGAACTGTTGGAAGATGGGATGAGATCTCCTAGGCATGACAAGCTTTCTATCACTGGAGATGTTTAAGCAAAGACCAGATAGCAATCCTACCGGGTTAACCTTCTTGGGACTCAAATGACTTTTAACATGTACTTCAACATTTTGTTTCTATGACTGTAAATCTATTTTATTCTTCCCTAAGCTTGTTCAACACATAGAATTAGGTAGAATTTCCTATGGGCAGAATGTTGTTCAAGTCAGTCTTCTAATTTCTTTGTAATTCCTCATTCTGCATCAGACACTATTCTGTCACTTCTATATTGATAATCAACCATAATTGCTTCATTTATTTTATGCTAAGAAATGTTCCTAAATAATGATCCATTCTACACTTTCACATATCAGTACATCAAATGTTACTATGCTTTGTAAAAGAGCATTCAATTTCTCAGTGGCTTCTAATAATCTGTTTATTCTTTTAGTGTTTACCCTAGAAATTATACCATGTATGACCAATAGTGTAATAAAATTTATTTTCTCCTTCCCTGAAAAAATAGAAATATTTGAGTCTTAGAAACATTTAAGTGTTCTCTTCTACATTTTTTGTCACGTATTTTAGAAAAACGCAAGTTGATACAGATCCTCTCAATTAGAGATGAGGATTCTTAGGGAGGTGTCCACAGCTCCTAGTTTTTCCCTGTTATAGGTTTTGGGCTGTCCCCGTGTTTCAAGTCAGGACAGTAGTGGAATAGCTCCAAGATATTCTTGGTCTATAGAAGAAGAGCAGTTCCACTTGCAGGGATAGTCCCAAGGACTTGGTACACTTCACCAGAGTAATCATTTGATACAGACCTCAATGAAATCTGAAATTCCTGTACATTCAGTCTTTTTAAAGTTTCTACTTTCACTCCAAGAGGAAATTTAGTGTCTAGAAAATAGCATTTCCAGCCCCTATGTAGAGAGAAAAGCAGGTGATCAAACGCTTTTTGGGGGAATTGGAATATGATCTATATACAGATACTCCAGTAAAGAAAATGTTTGCGCAAGAATTTATGAAAAGCTACCTGTATGTAGGCTGTCCTGTCAGATACTCCCAGCTTAGGAGAGACCATGGTCCTTAACCATGACAAGCATAGATCCATAGAAAAGTAACCAGATAGAGCATGACCTCTTGTTATGTGTCTGTGAATGCATCCTTCAAGGTTGCCAGTGGTCCATGGTGATTAAAAATAGTAAAATAGATGTTTACTTTCCTATTTTTTTTTCCTTTCAAAGTTGGAACTGCCGATTATGGTGTAAGAGATTGTGGAAATGAACAAATATTCCTTAAATTCTAGAAACT
>NW_012150396.1:3046598-3051255 GCF_000956105.1 Propithecus coquereli | reverse complement strand
TGTGACTGGAACGAAAGCCCCTCTCAGTGACAGCGCCCATCTGAGAGACCATACAAAAGCATTTTTGGCACACAATTGTTCTCTCTGGGGGTCAGCTGCCTCCTCGGACTGGAATTGTTTCACAATTTTTATTAAAATTATTATGAAAGAACAGCTGAAAAAATAAACAAAGATGTCTGGGTGAATCTTATTGAGTGTCATCAAAGAAAAATTATCTGTCCTAAAGCAATATAATGCAATGTAACAGCCAACGTGAACATCTAGAAATAAGCAGAGACATTAAAAACTGCTGAGGACCACAGAAGTGCACCCCTTTCCATAAACTTAAAAAGCAGCAGAGAAAGAAAAAAGAGAGAAATGTCAATAAGTTGGGAGAGAAAAGACTGCTGTAGAAAATTATAAAAGCATAGCAGAGGCAAAAGTAAATTATGTAAGACTCAAATAATTGGGATAGAAATCAAGACTGTGTAATTATAACTTTGGCTGTGTTCATAAACATTAGGTGTGTTTAATAAAGGAAAAAATAGTTATTCAAATTTTTTGGCCTACATTCTTACAATGCATTTAACTTTACAGAATGGCAAGAACAGATTTACAAGGGCATTATGTTTGACTAGTTCAAACACTCAATAGATGTAAAGCTTGTGTCCATCAAAAAATTCTCAATAATGCCCTTGGTGGTGTTTATAAAATAATTTGAGATAATGACTGTATCAGTTTGAACATTAGCACTCAGAACAGGATTGAAGTAGGTTAATCAAATCATACATGACTTAATACAAAAGTTTTAATCAGGAAATAAAACCATAGGAGAATGCACAAATTAGGAAGTAATGTATTCTGTTTAACAATGGCTATAACTAGAAAACAATCACATTCAAGATATTTAAACTAAACTACAGGGTTAAAGGATTTTTATAATGTGTGGATTCCATGAGTAATATCCAGCATAATATAATGACTTCTTAAATACAACTTTTTATGTTTTAGTGCATTAGCAAAAGAACATTTCCTTTTCTGCCCTTCACTATTTATGCTACAGTTTAATCATGAACAAAATTGAGATAATGGCAGTTGTTTCTTCCCATGGGGTTGTAAGCTAAGTAAAATAGAGGGTAAGAAATTTATCCCTCAAGTCCTCTAGATAGAAGTGCAGATTTGATTAGCAAAACATATACTTGACAATAAGTGTGTTGGGCTACCCTAACTATTACCCTCAGGGACTGGCTGAGAGGTAGGCATTGGTTGAGTTTCAAAGGCTATAAACTAAAATACTTGAATACAACTTTTAAAAACATAATTAGTTGGAAATGTTTCAACTGCATGGAAGCTGTTCTCAGTACAGTAGGACTTTGCATGTTGACAATAAATGCCCAAAATTGAAAAGATGTTAAAATAGTGTTAAACAAGAATTAGAAAGAATATAATAGTACATAAACATTTTTAAAGGTAGCAAGCAACGAACAAGTAGACTGCTGTTATATAACCCTTTACCTCTCAGGTATACAAAACACTAAAAAATTGATCATACTTCCCAAATATGTACCTTGAAATTTTTGGTGAGTAGCAAAACACGTTCTCTAGGTCTTAGCTCACAGGTGTATACTTTTACATGTTCAAGAACTGACAGCACAAAGTCAGCCTCCACCATGACCAGTGCCTTCACTGGTCGTTCGTCTTTCATCAGTACTGAGTTTTAGTGTTTCATTTTGCTGACCATCAAGATAATTGGGAAGCTTTTAAGATACAGACTGGGATCATTTAAAGTATTTTTAAAATGCATTCAAAATGCACATCTCTTTTGCACTAACTTTCTAAATCCAGAGAGCACAGTTTCTTTAAGAAACCTGAGTTCCCTGAATTGCAAAGGAGGAGGCCAACATTGCAAATCATCTTTCCACCATGAGAAAGTTCTTTAAAGACCATATGTTTTATTTTTAGAATTTGTGCAAATTTTGCTTTCTACCCCTGTACATATATGTGGCTACCAGCTCTGACCTCTGTGCCATACAAATTGCTAATTTGAAAAAATAGTTGTGCAGTAATAACGAAATGCCAGCAAGTTAAATCTGCATACATTGAGTTGCTGTACAGTGTCAATTTAATAATTCTAAGTTTTTCAGCAAAGACAAAACAATATGTTCTGTAAGGAAGAAATTTGCATGGGGAATTCAGCAACATCATCTAGATTAGTACTCCATTCCTATGTAACAAATTACCACAAATTTAGGGGCTTAAAATAATTCAAATTTATTATTTCAGAGTTCCTTTGGGTTAAGAGTCCTGGAATAAGTTAACTGAGTCCTCTGCTCAGGGCCTCACGAGACTGAGATCAATGTGTCACCAAGGATGTGACCTCATTTGAGGCTTAAGGGTCCACTTACAAGCTCACTGGTTGTTCACAGAATTCAATTCCTTGTGGTTGTAGAACCTCGGTTTCCACAGATGGCTGCTGTTCCCAGCCACCTGACCCCTCTACAGCATGGAAGTTTGCTTCTTTGAGGTGAACAGAAGAGTGTCTGCTGCTCTGAACAACTCTCTTGTAAAGGGCACGCCTGACTGGGTCAGGCCTGCACACGATAATCTCTCCTGATTAACTCGAAGTCAATTTATCGGGAACATTGATTACACCTGAAAAAGGCCTTCACCTTTTTCCATGTAACATAACCTAATCAGAAGGGTGATATTCTATCATATTCACAGTTCTCATCCCTATTTATGGGGACGAGATATACAGGGGCTGTTTACCAAGAGCTGGAATCTTGAGGGATATTTTAGAATTCTGCCTACTACCTCATCTGTCCGGATCATTTTAAAAACCGTTTTCGTGATTATGCTTTCATGAGCATGAAAACAATATAGGAAAATTTCACTATTAATCCAAATTGTAAAATGACATACTAATTTCCCATACATTGTTATTTATGTGGCTTATTGAAGTACAGCCTGCATAAAATTGTTAGGCAATCTACTCTTCATGAGAATTACTCATTTTACCATTGTGAAAAGTCTAACATTCCTTATGGTAATATAGATGGATATATAGATAGATGACAGATGTGAATAGAATATACTTAAATTGAAATAAGCCATAGTTGAATAGGGTTTTTCAAAAGCTACTTTCTGATTAGGATTCATCAAATTTTAAGAATTGTCCCTAGGATGGAAATGAAAACATACACATACATGCAAGTGTCTCTACTAAAGTATTTTATACCAAACTACAAAATATCCAATGCCTCATTTCTACACCGATGAATTAAAAGAAGAGACAAATATTGAGTATGCTATTCTTAGAAGAAGCAAGCATCGCTTTTGCATATCTTAAAGCAAGGGAAGATAGTCAAGCTCTTATCTATAAAAAGGCTTTTACAGGTGTGATATTTTTCTACTTAGAATACAGAAAATTTTATTCAAAAGAAATCACATCAAGGAAGAGAATTAAAACAAATGCTAAATTAATGTTGATGGAAGGAACAAGCTAGAGAAGAGAAACAAAGAAAAAATTCTGCATTCCTGGACCAACTTGTGATGAATTGCATGTAGTTTGTCTCACAGAAGGGAAAGACAGACACCCCTCGCCCCCAGGAAAAGAAGTATTGAAAAGCATAAAGGACATTTTAGCAAGACCAGGTAAGCAACTACCTGTCACTGTCCTTGAGTGGAAGACGTGCATTACAGTGGCAGACACATCCTGCTAAGCAGCAGCTGCATGTTGACGTATGGAAGAGCTTACTCTTTCTGCACTATTCTGTATTTATTGTGAAATCAACATTATGAATCTCAGTGACCACCACTTGGTTGGATTCTCCATCAGAGGGAACTTAGGAATAATCCCTGAGGTCTATGAAAAAGTGGGAAGAAACACGAAAGATTTGGGAGCAGCGAATATTCTCAATTATTTTTTGAATGAAAATGTTATAACTTGTGGAGAGAACCAGGGCTAATTGATGTCAATGGCCAATTACTTAAACAGCATAGAAGAATTGGTTAGAGATCTGGCTATGCTCCATGATACCTGAATGACTGCCTTCTGATTAGTGGGCGTGGTGTATCACACAATGACAGCCGCATGTTTGCTTGCTCTGCCATTTATCAATGTATTGCCTTTCAGCCCCAAATTCACCCTTTGGACTACTCTGTGAGAATGCATTTGGGCCCCTTAAATATTTTTTCCTTTGTCATCTGGCTTTGTCCATAGAAAGCTCTGGAGAGTCATTGCAGGAGGTAAAGGTTTTGTTCTCCAGTTCTGATTTGTTCTCTCTCTGCAGGCTTCTGTGTCATCCTTGGCATCACCACCAGGCTCCAGCAGCAGTTTCAGCTTCTCCAATGTCTAGCTCCTGCAATACAGGTGCGTGCCAACCAGGTGTGAGGAGCAAACTTCTCACTGAGCATCTGACGTGTACTGTATTTGTGTCAGGTGCTAAGGGTATGCAGCAAACAGCATGGATGCTGACCCATCTTGGCCCTCAACAAAGTTAAAGCCTATCTACAGAGACAGAATGTAACAGAACCTTACAATACAAGCTGGTAAACTCTGGTGGAGGCACAGTGCATTCTGAATTGGGAGGAGAAAGAACTGGGTGATAGGAGGTAGAAGGGTCTACCCTGAATCACATGGAAAGACATCCTACTTCTTCTGGATAGCTGTGTGCAC
>NW_012150396.1:3020519-3043288 GCF_000956105.1 Propithecus coquereli | reverse complement strand
TTGCTTTAAAATACTGTAGGATTCAGGCATATAGAAATTTGCTTGAAAGTTGTGAGGGTTATTGATTAGGTGTGGAGAGTCTTAGTGAAAATGTTGAGTACACATAGATATTTGGTAAGCTAAAAATATTTTAAACTTATTAATTTAAATAATCAAAAACATCACTTCTTTGGTTGTATATGACACAGTAGAAACAATTGTCAAAAGCGAAAGACTTGGGGAGATAATGGAATAAAGAAATAAAAATCCTTTCAAAAATGCTCTGAAGAGTCTAGGTATGAAACTAACCTTCCAGTGTCCCTCATCTTCAATGTGTGGCTTTCAAGTTTCAGATTCCATTAATTGGAAGGAGTGCCAGTCAGCTGAACAGGGAACTCATTTACAATGGAGAGAAATTTTTTTTCAGAATCAGGATATAAACCCTCTTCGGACAATGCACAGTGTGATTTTCCCAGAGGTAATCCATTTCAAACCAACAGTGACTACTCATTTTAATTAGTTGCAGATAGTTGGGTAAATTAAATTCCTACTTCTCAAATCAAAATTCCAGGAAGAGAATGCTTTCATTTCACTAATTGCAAAGTGAGTTTTCAGAGCAAGGTAGAATGAAGAAAGGGGTTCCCAATCAGGAGGTAGCTCTTAGAAGGCACACCCCTGTTGAACAGTCTCTTAGTAGGGCTAGCATGTTGAATGTACAAGTTTGCATTTGTCTTTCAAATAAACCTTAATAATAGATTCACTTAAAATTAAAGCCAATTTTTTTCTGCCTTCAGCCATGTGCCTTCATGATTCTGAGTTGGATTGGACACATGTGAAGTTATTTGAATTAAAAGTATGATCTAATACCCTGATACAAGATCTGATGTTATAAAGCACAGCATTCTAATCCCTTTTGTGATATTCACTCCCTTAGTGGCCTAAGGCAAAAATCTTTGTCTAGGTTTCAAAGATGTATGAATGTGTATCTAAACGTAGACATCGCACGCACCCTCGAAAGCCCCTCTACCTCAATCAAAGGGAAGTGCTTGCTTGAGATTCAATTCACATCTGAAAGAAGACTTAGAACTGGTTTCTCTATGCAAGTAAAATTCTTGAAGGTTTCTTCCCACCTGAGCATCTGAAATCCTTCCCAGTGGCTTTAGGCGATTCTGGGAAGGATTCTCGAGGAGAGACTGACCCCTGGAGGCGGACAGAGCTCCCTTTTGGCCAGATTTGGCTACTGTAATCCTCAGAGATGTTGGGTAAACTCCTCCACCAAGAAGAGATGAGATCCATGACAAATTCCAGTGTGGTCTCCCCTGGCCTCCCCACCTTCTCCCTCCACATCTTCTAAAATATTTGAAAAAGAGGCAATGGAATCACAAATGGTGGAATATAAAGATTTTCGAAATCATGTAACATGGACCATAAACCCCATGAGGGTAGAGATTTGTTTTATTTATCTTTGCAAAGTGCCTTGTGCTTAGCACTAAATAAAAGTTTGTGAAAAGATTAAATGAAAAAATTAATACATCTAATCAAATTTCTGTATTTAAGTAAATTGTACATACTTAGCAGAAGCGTGAATATTGGTTGAATATCCATCAAAAAACAATGTGGGCAGGATGAAAGCATTTTAAAACATTCAGCCCGAGATGAGAGTCAGAAATAGCCCTATGGAAGAGATTATGGCAGCCTCTAATTGCTGAATCCTATCTTTCTGTCTATGGAATGCCTTCGATGATTCTTCTCAAACTTTATTGGCTTCACATCAACAAGGAAGGGGAAAGGGGAGGTACTGCTTACTCTGCGTGACTCATAAGCTTTAGGTCAAAACACAGAGTCATGATGAGAAACCTGTCGTTTCTCTAACATTACTTCCCTTCTACCAGATGATGCAAATTAATCTAGTTTAAGACATTGAGCATCGTTCAGTGACATTCCTCCTGGTGAGGCATGGTTGGAACGTTTGATCAGTTACTTAAACCTCAATGCTAATAAATGAATCATGTAAAAGAGATGTGGTTGTGGGAATAACATCAAGCTGTTGTCGTTTTAATTACCAAACACTCGTTAAGGCACTAGCAAAGTCAGGATCTTTTTTAAAAATAATTCAACATATGATATCTCCAAAAAAGGATGGAATTGGAAAAATTCAATACATGCCGAAATTGCTTGCTTTTACATCTTAACACCATTTTAAATTATACTGTGGTTAGGAATCTGTATTTTTCTTTGCTGCTTAAGGTCTCTCATGGGCTCTTAGCCAGTGAGTGCCCAAGTAACGTAAGAACATAAAACACAAGGAATAGATGCAATTAGATGAAAGATTTCATAAACTTCATGATCTTATTAGGCCAATCATACTGTCTGTCCATTTAAATTACGCTCCAGGGAGCAGTCTTTAAATTGAGAAAAGCACAGCTGCAATTATTAATATAAGCTAACCTTCTCCTCTTTCTTGCCCCACAGATAGGAAGTAGATCTTTCCGTATACCTCTAAATTCTTGCTTCAAACCTTCTGAGTTCTCAAATTTCCTCAACCCTTAGTTTCTTTGTCACGTAATCTAGAATTAGTCTCGTGAATAGTCACATTGATTTCTTCTCTTTTGTCAAGAAAAGCTTATTTTCTGATTGTAAAAGTAATTTTATGCTCCATGTATAAAATAAAGATAATAATTCATAATTCCACCACCAAAGATAATCACTACTGACATTTTAGAAATTTTTTTCTTTGGTTTAACAGTTAATCCTATACTATGATTTTATTTTCACCATTTGCTTTTCTCACTTAATACAGTAGTCCCCCCTTATCCACAGGGAATATGTTCCAAGACCCCTAGTGGATGCCTGAAACCAGGGGTCCCCAACCTATGGTGAGGTGTATAATTATTTCATTATATATTACAATGTAATAATAATAGAGATAAAGTGCACAATACATGTAATGTGTTTGAATCATCCTGAAACCATTCGCCTCTCCCCGTCCATAGAAAAGTTGTCTTCCCTGAAAACAGCCCCTGGTGCCAAAAAGATTGGGGACTTCTGTAATACCGAACCTCGTATACGCTGTGTCTTTTCTTATACATACAGCAGTGTCCCATACTTTTATTCCAGGCTTCCTGCCTTTGCTGGAACTAACTAGAGCTGGGACATAGATTTCAGTTTTTTTCAATCTCCTAAAGATCAATGTTATTGGACTCTAAGCCATGTAGATTTGCTTGTTCACAAAGAGAAGAACCCTCTGAAAGTTTTTCTACCATGTCCCTAAAACTGTAACCTTGACTATAATATTATCTCAGTTTCAAGATAGAGATTACCATTTAACTAATGCTTTGGTTCCACATAATCGGAATTGCAGACTTCCCAGCCTAGAATGGAGGGATCTTCATTGCCCTCAGATATCAACTCAGTCAATTACACATTATATATCTCACTGTCTTTTCACTCTGTGAACTGAAAGTAAGAGAGAATTGGTTTCCCCTGACAAAAAAATAAAATAAATACCTGAAATACTGTTACTTGAAGAGAATGATTAGGTTCTGGAAAGACACAATGGGTGACTTTCCATTGCAGACGACTGCTATATGAAGACACGTGATGGTACAAAAATAAGCAAGACAATCACTTCAAGAGTAATCTTCAGTCCAGTGTCTGTGTGGGGGAGTAGAGGGAAGGCAGCAGCCACAAAACATCAATAATATACAAGGCAAAATAAGATGACTGTCTTAAGAGAAGTGATATATGGGAGACAATCAGTGATTGGGAAGAATTAGGAGGGTGTTAGTTGAATTAAAGAATTTGAGAGAAACTGTAAAAGATGTACAGGATCTTGATAGTATTATAATGATAAAAAAGCCTTTTCAGGCTGAAAAGACAAGTGAAGTATCCCAAGAATGGAAAAACAAGCACCACATGTACTCACCATCAAATTGGTATTAACTGATCAACACTTAAGTGCACATATAAGAATAACATCTATTGGATGTCGGGCAGGGGGGAGGAGGGGACGGGTATTTGCATACACAAAGAGTGCCATGTGCACCATCGGAGGATGGACACGCTTGAAGCTCGGACTTGGGGGAGGAGCAGGGGCAAGGGCAACATACGTAACCTAAACATCTGTACCCCCATAATATGCTGAAATAAAAAAAAAGCCCCCAAAGAAGAACATCATGAGGGCATCTTCATATCCAGCTGTGGTTCCTAGTCTTTGTTAAAAAAATCACAGGTCACCTATTCTAATTCCTTTCCAGCTGTTAACAAAGTAGCACCTGTTGAAGTATTTGACCTATGTTTGCCTCTCTAAACCAGGCAAGTCAACTTCTTTTTAGGTATTCCAATAGCAAAGGTAAAAATTGCATTACACTTTCCTTAAACAAGAAGATATTGATTACTTTTAACTGTAACGACATATAAGAATATTGTATGTCTTGAGCAGAATACCACGGTGACAAGGTCAGTCTTCCTACCTATCTCCATCTTCTTATCATTGCCATACTAATCTTAAAACACTAGTATCAAGGGCTTGAAAACAACCAATAGAGAAAACTCAAAGAATGTGCCCTCACCTGAGGGGATTACTACAGATTGCTCTTGTTTTCAAAAACTCTGACCAATTTCTTTCATTTGTGTCTGTTTTATAATTTCCAAAGAACTAGCATGTTGACAGTCAGGATCATCCTAAGATCAGGCACAAGATCCAGTTTCTTCTACACTGAAATAAAACAACCGAGAAGTTATCAGGTAGCTCTTTAGTCTACTTCTGGAAGCAAAGAGTTTGAGAAAGGCTGTTGGCTATTTCAAGAGTAGGTCTAACAGAGCGTAGATTACCAGAAAACGAGATAGTTTCCTTTTCTGTATTTGCTAATAGGACAACTCTCCAGCACTTCTGTGGATGGAGAATCAGAACTGACTACAAAATCCATTAAAGAAAAGGCAAAATCCAGGGCAGAAAGCAACGAAGACCTGTTACCCCGGGCACTTAGAATGGCGAATGCCAAGTTTGAATGTGTATGTGCACATACATGACTAGAGAGCACAGCGTGTTCAGGAAAAGCGAGTGGGCAAGTTTGGTTAAAACCTACAATGCGGAGGAGTAAAAGAATCAGAAATGCAGCTGGGAACGTGGGTGGATCACACTGTGAAGGACTTTGGATTTCCAGGTGAGAATTCCTTTCTTAATCTGGTGGAAAAGAAAGAACCTTTGAAAGTTTGTGAGAAGGGGACTTAATGCTCAGAATTGCATTTGGAAAGATGACCCCGGTAATGGCATGTGGATAGATTGAAACTGGAGGGAATAGAAGGTGCAAAGAGTCACATGCAAACCATTACGATAGTTTGAGTGATAAATAACGAGAGACATACTCAAAGAGAAGGAAAGGAGGACACGGGAAAGATACAAGATGGATTTGAAATCCTTGAGTTTGGAGAACTTTTCCTGCTGCCCAGTAATAATCCCTGGGTCCCTCCTTCCTCTTTTCTTCCCTCTCTTCTTTATTTCCTTCTGTCCTTCATTATTCTTTCTTGTCTCCCTTTCTTATTTCTTTATTCACCACATTCTTTTGGCTCTAATTAAACCGATGGCAATTTCACTGTAATCAAGGTAAATGAAGTTGCTGAGATGTGTCCAGACAGCCTGCTTCTGTCTGACACTGTATACCCAACAGGACCTCGGAATTCCCAGAAACACTGTTATAGGATTTTCTAGGACCGCATTGCCCATTTAATACTGAGCAAAGTATTGCACTTCTATCAGCTTTGTCATAAAAAATAAAATAAAAAATGAAGCTGACATATGAGATCACCCTTTAACATTTTGCAGCTTAGGAAAACTATCTGAATAGCTTTTGTGTATAATAACGCTCTAGATCACTTGACAAAATAGGGCAAATTTCTTTACACCCTGAGATGTGAATTTTAAAATTTATTTTTTATTTTTACCTTTTATTTGGAGTAATAATCACTTTATATGTGCCAACAAGCACTGTGCTAAATACTTTGTTTTAATGTTTTATTATGTAGAATTTAAAATAGATACCATGCGAGACACAATAAAAGGAATCCCTATATACTCATCATCTCATTTTAATAATATCATAGCAAATATTTTTTAAACAGAGTTAAACTATTACCTTTTGATATTCCTAATTTAAAAAAAAATCAAATGTCTTTTTGATTTTGCACTAGAGTAGCTGAATAAAAGTACATATAACTTTATCCCCTCTCAAAATATTTGAAAACTCCCTCATGGAAGGCACATAAAGGTGGTGTTGATCTTACTTATTGCTGAACAGAAACTATAAATTCCCTCAAAATATTCATGTATTTTATAGCTTCATTTGTGTAAAAGTGGATTGAAATTTTCCCATCAACTATTTACTTGTGGTGATCTAAACTATTACAGTATTTGGGTCAGGAAATTTTGTCTTTTTAGTGGTCAGATAGTATAATTGTGTCATGAGCAGATTCCTTGGCCAAAAGCCAAATGACATTATTCAGCAAATTTTAATCAATAGGTGCTTATTTAATAAATCATTTTGTCCGGAGAGTAGAGCCCCATGTGAACCAATAGTCAAGAATTCTCTGTGGCCTCCCTTTCCGCCGTGACTTGCTTTGTGAATTGGAAAAATCACTTAACCTCCCAGGGCTTCGGTTCATTCATCTGTGAACCAAGGAGAGTAACATTTGCCACCTAACTCACCAGTATTTTGTGAAGGTTAATGAGCTTCAGAGCTTATAAAGTGCTTTTTCTTCCTGGATTTAAAGACTCTTCAAGAGTACTAAGTATCACTCCAATTTTTTTTTTATTTATTTAAAGACCCCGTAAATTATCCTTTGAAAAGCCCATGATATTACAAAATATGTGGTAAAATACTTTTAGCAGCATCATCCCATATTTATCATGTTATCAGAGGGGTAAGAAAAGTTCTGGCATCGCCACTACCGTCCTGGACTCACACAACTCTTATTATTAGGGTATGAAAATATCTGTGGCCCAATAGCATGTGCATGTTGGACAGAGTTTTTCCAACTTCAACTTAAGACCCTATCATCTCTTGGCATAGTTTAATGAGCTGAATATTAGAAAAAAACAAAACTTCTCCACTGAACAAATATGCCTATAACTTACACACGATCAATGAAAAACCTTAAGATCCTGACTGAAACCCACAAAAGTAAGGTGATTTGATATAAGAGGAAAATCTGTCCTGTTACTCTGCATTTTCTGAACTAGCTTTGACGAAGCTCTGCTGGAGAAAAAGAAGTGAATTTTCACAGCACAAATTTGTCAGGATCGTGGACTTTGGATGTAGTGCAGCAACTCTTATGTTTAATGGGTTTTAATTAATTTTGCACTATTTTTATAATTTTTCATTTTGAGTGAGGAAAATAACCATATAATTTTGATGCTGTTAAAGGAGTTTATCCTGGAATTTTAGATAGAAAAGTGCCAACATGTTAAGTATTTGATCAACTTTTAAAAACTTACGGTTCATCATTTCACTTTAAATAACTACTTATTACACTATATATTAGAGCAATATTTATATGTACAAATACATCTCACACATTTCTCCCATAAGTATAATAAAGAAAAACTAAAAGGAAAAACATTAAAAATATATATATTTTGCACTTTAAAAATTTTTTATTTCAGCATATTACGGGGGTACAAATGTTTAGATTATGTATATTGCCCTTGCCCCACCTGAGTCAGAGCTTCAATTTTGCAGTTTTGATTTCTTACTTGATAGGAGAAAGAAACTATCCAATAAGGCTAGTGGGATAGTTTTCTTCCTGACCATGGAAGTCAGAGAAATTATCTATTACAGTTTTAGTTCAAAGTAAATACAAGTGAAAAGTCAATATCAATGAAAAGTTTACAGAAAAAAAATCCAAAATAATTTTAGATATTTTAGGGTACCACCCACACAAGGACTGTCACTGATGAAGAATTCATTTCTTTTGTCTCCCAAAATGAAAGCAATATATAAAGGTAAACTTGAGAGATTTTTAAGATTATCACCTATATTGCCAACATGTCCTTCCCTGCTCCTCTTTCCTTGGGGCGGGGGGTAGCAGCCTATACTCCCAGGTCTGTATGGACACACATCAAATTTTTAATTTTATTTTTTTTTATAAAATGGTGGTATGGAGATATTTAGAAATAATGTCCTTATTTGTCAAAATGAAAAGTTCTAATGCTTCCACAATCTCACTTTTTAAAAAAGAAATCATACTCATTTCTGAAATCCAAAACTCTAAGACTCTTTCTTTTTAAACATCTTTACAATACTTTCAAACAGCTTAAGAAAGCAAGACTATTAATATTATACATACAACTTAGAAAGAACTATAATCCACTAGAAAATATAATAATATAAACAAGAATAAATGCTATTTATGTTATCTGTAATAGTCCTAAAGAAGGTCTTAAAATGAACAAATTTGATAGGTGGTATATAAATTTGATGCCTCTTTTTTCTGGGGAAGAATTATGACTGCTTTTAATTATATGTCACCTATGATTGATATAATATTTCATTAAAATATATGAGATAGAAAAGACTATTTGGGGACAACAAATAAATGCTATGTTGTAACTTAATCAGCAGATTTGGCCCAGTAAACCAAACCAATCCAGACAATCCGTCCACGTTATCTGCCCACTGTCAGTCGAGGATACCAAAGCAAAGAACAAGGAATAGCTGACTAGAATATTTGCCAAGCATCCAGATGCTCTTTGTGGAGTGATCCATACCAAAACGAGGCATACCAATTTTTACGACAATTCCTTTGGTAAAGGAAAAGAAATGTTTGTGGCTGGCAGAAAAATTCTGGATACATTCTAGATGCTTAATAAATAACTGTTGGAGTAAATCTCTAATTTTGTTACAGACCCTAATTTCAAGGATTTTTGTTTATTTCTCTGAGTTAGTAATATGCTGGTATCATATGAAACCTTATGTAGCATTATGAATATTTTCATAGGAAAAAGAAGCCACTGCAAGTCATCACAGCGTTCTGGCATACTACCGTGAAAGACTCTGCTTATTTTGATCAACATCTGCCCAGAGGAGTTGTTAATGTCCAAACTCAGTAGATAAAGCAGAGTCCTTACTGTCTTCCGAATGACAGTTTTATAAAGCCATTTTTTGAAATTTTTATTAAGTCTATGGCTTGTTTTTTCTCTGTGTATGTAAAACTTGGTTACATTGTGGAATTTGTGCTGGAACTAACTTTATCTGCATATTTTTGATCTCTATACACCAAAAATGGTAGTGCTGGAAAATTCCTGGACAGTGATTTTAGAGGTACAGGGCTGTAAAAGAGAAAATATTTCCTTCTTTTTACTGCTTGACTTAGCAAAATAAACTCATTTTAGTTTTATGAAATGCAGGCAAGAATTCAATTGTAAAGGATCCTTATTTTTACTTTAAACGATTTAATCTTTTGCCTTTACATAACCTTTTAATATTATCTTTTAATAAAGAGAATAGGCTACATAATGGTACTTTTGGCATTGCAAAGAAGCTTTGAAAATATCATTTTCAACCCAATATATATTGCCTGCTAAGTACATGAACAGGAAGTTTGGTTTGGAGAATAATTATATCAGCCTACCAATCAGAAGGCTGAATGTGCTGGTCCTCATTCTCTCACTGACTTCATTGTTCTTCCAACTTTATTACTCTATGCCAAGGTCTCTCACCTACGAAAGGAGACTACTTAGGCTAAAACAGAGAGAGAACAGAAAGGTTTTAGAATTTCACGTACATAACAATCAACTCCACATTTCCCCTAGTGTTTAATGATGTGTTGATTCATTGGAAGGTCTTTCTAGACTGGTAATGATGTCAAAACGATAATCAAATAGGATAGAAATAAACATATTAAATCTGAATTTATGTAATTTTATGATCATATTGAAAAATAGTAACCAATAAGAAATATTCCTTTCATTTAAGGTGTTCACTCTATTATTTTGGTCAGTTTAATTTTAAATTGTATATTTAGTCTTGGAGGGAAATATTTTTTGATGAGGAATAGATGACATTCAATCAAGACATAACTTGTATTAAGTGCTGGGGCAAAACTCTTTTTGGGGGAGGAGACGATCACTTTGATCAAGCCATTAGCGTCAGGCACTTAATAGTCAAATAGTCTCTATATAAGCACAAGCACAAAGCCATTGAGTTATTTTATCTAAACTAATTATGACTTAGATGACTCAGTTTCCTTAAAGGGGGTTTCAGCTGGGGCGACAGCTGTCTCACACATGATTTCTGACTCATCATCATGGGAATTTTTGCTCTATTTTAACTTTATTGACAAAGCAGCTACGAAAAATGTATTTCTATAATGTCAAGTCACAAGGAAAACATTTTTCTTTCTCTTTTCCTCAGAGAATACCAGCATGATACTGCCTAAGGATAGGCAAAATCCTATGCAGGGAAAGATCTAGAATGTTCAGAAAGTTCCAGGAGTTGTGCTCTGGATGTCAGATCCTGCAGCACGAGGGCTATTCTGTCACCCTGGACACACATCCAAGAAAAGGATTCGGTTGACTAGATGCCGGAAGGTCCTCAGATGATTTCATTCTTTGTTTTCATATCATAGAGAAAGGCAGAAAAGTACACGTTTTATGGTACATATTGGTCTGTGATTACCGGGTGTACTAGCTTGCTATGTACTAGCCTATTTTAGACTGCCGTGACAAAGTACTGAAAACCTGGTGGCTGAAACAACAGAAATTTATTATCTCACAGTTCTGGAGGCTGGAAGTCTGAGATAAAGGTGTTGTCAGGGTTGGTTCACTCCGAGTGCTGTGTGGGACAGTCTGTTCCAGGCCTCTCTCCTAGCTCCTGGTGGTTTGCTGGCAATCTCTGGTTTTCGTTAGCTTGCAGGTGTATTACCCTGATCTCTGCCAACGAGCTCACAGGGTGTTTTCCCTGTGTGTGTGTCTGCCTCCAAAATTCCCCCTTTTATAAGACCACAGACATATTGGATTAGGTCCTACCCTAATGACCTCATCTCAACTTGATCATCTACAAAACCCTATTTCTTAATAAGGTCACATTCCCAGGAACTGGAGGTTATAACTTCGGCATCTTTTGGAGGACACAAATCGACTCAAACACTAAGTCTACCCAGTTTGACATTTGCATTTCAATTCTGCTAAACTTGAAGAAGATGGCACAGACTAGAACATTGGGATTTCCTTATAGGAATTATGTCATGTAGGAAAAACAGTACAGATAAAGGAAGGCTAGACAAACCACCTAAAATAAAATCAACTTAGTTTTGAATATTTACTTTTTTTAGGTTAAATATATGCCTTTGGAATATGTCTCTCATGGTTATCATGTATTTCTTACCATTCTCACCTAATGAATCTTTCCATTAACACATAATCCAAATTACAAAAAGTCTGACAAAATTTTGGTGGGTTCTCAATATCTGATTCATTTTAATCATCAAAGACAGCCTCTGCAATGGGAATTTCTTTCTCTATTACATGTATATGCATATTTACAAGGACAAATGCAGAGTAGAGAAATATTTCTCAATGCAAACAACACATTAGCTATCTGGTTCTTAGGTAAACAGGACATGACTACACTGAATCCACTGGTCTTTTTTCCAATCACTCTTTGCCGTATCTACCGATTTCTCCGCTATCGATTCAATCAGCTTTGCAGACAATCTGATTTTGTCATTAAGACAGCTGAAAACACAAGATTGACTCTTTTCTGATCTATCTCATATAAACACAATTATTGTCAAAGTGTTCTCAAATCCTCCATCTGACTATAGAACAAATGGTTTTATTTTTTTCAAAATTTACTAACAGGAAAAAAGAAAGTGGATTCTACAATCGATTTGCCTAATAGTAGCAGAAATTTGAGTTAACAATTTTAGGAATTGAATCTAAGAGCCACAAAATCCTCGAGATGGTCTAACTTAACTGCATCTAGAGCTAAACTGATTTAGGATTAATGATATAATGTCTGGAAAACACATTTAGTTTCTTTAAAAAAAAAAAAAAGAAGCAGCGTTGGCTTTGGCATAAAGTAATATTAGGAAAGTATAAACTCAGACATTCCAATGACCCATGTGTTGTTTCTCACTTTTAGTCTGCTAGAGTAGTGAATAGGGTGTTCTTATTCTATTATGTTTACCTTTATTCATTTAAAGTATAGATCTGAGTGAAGACTAATAGTCCTGGGTACTTAGCGCCTTTCCTTGCTCTCCAAGTGCCCTGCAAATATCATCCCATTGCTCTTCAAAACTATCCAGACAAAAAATCATACATCTCATCTCAAAAACAATCCTTGACAATGAGAATTTATATCCTGCAATAAGTGTGTATGCTGTATGTGCATTTAAAATTCACCCTCCTCCCCACCCCCAGTTTTTATTTATTTTGGAGATATAGTCAATAAGTGAGCAATTAGAAACCATCTAAACAAGTCAGGAAGTTATTTATGAATTACTTTCCAACATGTTTGTTTTATAAATTAATGTTAAACCTTTAAATAACAATAGCTTGGTGTGATCTTCTGTGAGGCAAACATGAACCTCTAAGTGTTTAAATGTATTAAAGACTCCTTTTCTACTTACATAATGATATATCATGTTTATCTTATTAGCACCATAAAAATATTAGTAGCCATCCATAAATAGAACTCTGATAAAAGAATACTTTATTTCAGAATCACTAATCTATGTTAATACCATTTTGGTCAGGGTCTTGTTACAGCTGTTAGGATTTCAACCCCAATAGGTCAGAGAAAGAAGACGAGAAAATCCTTAATAAAATGTTGTTAGAAGCTACAGGTGGGAAATAAAGAAGCCCTTGTGACCTATAATCTTATTCCCTCATAAAGTCACCAAGAGAGCACAGCAGCTTCAGCAGTTGAAATTAGACAACACACTAGTGGCTTTTCAATCTCAACTTTTACAGTTCGATGTTATCATTTCAGTGAAGAACAAATGAAGGACACGGCGGCACTGCCAAGATGTTCTCTCTGGGTTTAATCAGTCCACTCAACCACATGAGTAACTCTGCCTTAACAGTATTTTATTCCCATTTATAAACAACGCAGACATTTTGCTGGTCTGTTCATAACCAAACAACAGATTCTCAACATGCTCTATTTGGGTTTTATCAGTTTCTATGCGAAATACATCTTTCAAAAGGAATTATTTTTCTTTAATTTAATACTAAGTCAGATCAACTTTATAATGGGAGTTGTCGTGAAATCATAAAACCCACCCTAGGCATCAGCCCAGGAGAAGTGGCAGAGTCCTTCCAATGTATAACCCCATCACATTGGCACTGTGTAAAAATCTGTATAAAAAAGTCTAGTAAAGGGCTATAGGCAAGGGCTTGACCAAATAAGAGTGCTGGTGGTAACTGTACTCAGTCAGTAGATGCCTCTGTGAGCTCTTGCTTAAAATGTAGTAGGCTTTGACTTTGTTCTATCTTTACAGCCACTGGTGATAGTGCAAAGCTCCTACATTTCTGCCACACACAACTGGATCTTGAGGGAGAATGCTTGTTACTTCATTTTGCTTGGATAAGTACGTAACTTGTATTTTCCTTTGCCCAAAAGGGAAAAAAAGAAAGCGTTTTAGATCACCATTTGATATATTTTTTCTTTCTTTCATAAAGCTAGTATGTTATGTTTTCCTCTTTAATTGGGGAAGATATTTAGCAAAACATAAAATAATATGATTGAAAAGAATAAATGTTGCCATGGAAATATCTCAGGAAGGGTAAATAGCAATTTTCTATGTTTTATTTTTCTCCACATTTACAAAAAGCGTATCTCTAGTCACCATATCGAAGTTACATTTTAAAAGAATGTTCGCTCAATACCAAATGGATTTTTTAAAAAATAGGTTCAGACTATCAACTCTAAAAATGCTGTCATGGAAAAAGATAAAATAAGTTTCTCGTGTTTGAACACAAAAGAATTGCCTATTTTACACAAATTCATTATTTTTTCCTAAAAGTTTCTCATAGTTTAGAGAGAGTTGAGTTTAATATTATTTGAAGAAGACAAAATTTTATAGATTTAATTTACTTTCAAGCATCTGCATAATGTTAAGGTTTGGATTTAACATAAGCTTAAGGTTTTTCATATGCAATTTTCATTTATTTACCATGTATAGGACAACTTGTTTAAGAATATTTGGCTCTGTGAGCAGTTTACTTGACAAATTATGTCAAATATTTGCTTTCTGAAATCCCGAGAATTGGTTGAGTATAATTGTACTTCATGTTAACAAAAATAAATAAATACAGGACTAAGGAAGTCCTATCATTAATTTGTCAGAAAAGCAAGTTGCCATTTCTGAAAATTTAATGTCATCGAAGCTCTATTTCCAATAGCCAAGGAGCACTATTGCTAATAGACTTCGGAGCTTGAAATAAATAAATCTTTGGAATCCTGTTGCATCTCTTGGGGTGTGACATTTGACAGTCTTTTATAGCACAGAACGAAACAAGTTTGTGAGCTGGAATTCAATTGTGGTGTATTGATTCCTCGCATCAGTCATTATTCCCTGCTGATTGACAGGTGAAAATTGGTTACGTTAAGTATTTCATATGTTATATTGGCTGACATTTGCTTGCCTGCTCCTGTGTCAATATTGTTGTAAAGATCTCCAGCTTTATGAGATAGCAATAGACACTGAGTGTGGCTTTTGTGTGATGTTCCAGTGTTTTTCCTGACATAATTTAAGACATATTAAAAACCAGCAGCATCTTCCCTCTTGAGAAGCTTAATGCCAATATTATTGTCTTCCAGGGGAAGATCATGTATGCTCATAATCGGGTGCTAATTTCCACCCGTGCGCTCATGTTTAGGCATTAGGCACTATAACTGTAAAATTGAGCCTTCTTGATTGATTCATGTCAAGCTTCATCTCGGCTCCTGCAGGGGAAGTCATCCGGCTGACCCTTTTTACACTAAAAGAAGAGATTTGTGTTCCTTTCTTTCACCTGGAACCATCAAATTGACTGAATAATCTGTAATACATTAGTGCTGACATTTGTTAGGGGAGAATTAAACAAGACACAGTAATCATTCCTCGGAATAAAAATTGTGTTTGATTTCCAGCAGAGTTCTATTAAAGGGATGACAGAATCTGTCTCTTCCAAGGTGGAAAATCGTGAATATTCTCTGCATTAATGAATCGAGTTAACGCTTTAATTGCTTATAGGACGTAGTTCTCCAAAATGGGTGTTAAAGGATAAGGAGGCCCTGATTTATGGTCAACACATATTTGTAACCACGGTGAAGTTCTTAGGGGAAAAGAATGATTCTTACTCTTTTTGCTTTTGTTAGTCTGAGACATGAGAAGTTGTATTATTCCCTAGGATATATAAAACTAATCCAAAATGGCCTATTATCTGCTCTCCAACTCACTTGAGAAATATGCCAAAAAGATTGAATGAGCTAAGTATCTAAGTACTAAATTTGATACTGTTTTTCATTATGTCACTTAAGTTTGCAATGTCTTTGAATTTAGATCAGGAAATATCCTTGCAGATTATTCTTCCTATTCCAAAGCATGTACGAATCATAGAGTCAGAGCTTCATCTGATGTGGAAGCTGCCGGGCAACCGTGTTTCATGTTCCTTGGTGTGCATTCACAGCACCTGCTTGTCAACCAGAGCTGTCAACATGGCGCTGAGCTGTATCACATTCTAGAGTTCACGTGGGTGTGCTCTGTAAAAACCACAGTGTTTTCTATCTAACTTGTGTAGGTTTAATTTTCAAGATGATTCATTCATAAGTGATTATGTATGTTTCCCATTATGAGTTCACACTTCTCAGAAGTACCACTTAAAAATGGACCTTTTCCACTTTTGACTACATTTGTTGAAGCAATTGTCGAGTTTGTTAATTGGGGTCATTTCAAAGTGCTAAGATGCCTGTGCTCTAGATACTTCACACCGTGTGGGGCGATTTTGGAAAGAGAACTGAGCTGCTTTTGCAAATAATAATATAGAGAAAACGAAATCTTCCTCTTCCTTGAATGATTATAAAGGACTCTAGAAACTTGCTAAAGTTAAGCAGATGATCCATGTACTAGTGGGAAGCACCTATCAATTTCTACAAAAAATGAACTCTTAGTCTAATGGAGTAAAAGAAGTCGATTTTACGTCATTTAATTTGGGAAGTTGATTGCCTTTCAGATGGCATATTTCTGTCCAAAAACCTTCCTTGAGCAAACACAAGTCCTATGGCCTCAGCCAAGTACTTTGTTAAGATTAAATCTACTAACATGAAGACATGAAGCTTGCTCCCGTGGACTTCACGGTCCCCTGGGAGATGGAACAACATACTTAGAATAAAATAGGTTAAGTGCCAAAGGAAGAAGCTGTACAAAAATGCTCTTTTGTTACGTCCATGACCCAATTAGTTTGCACTCCAATTTTGTAAATAAAAGCACATACATTCATCTTTAGTGTCATTTTTATACCTTACAGAGGAATGTTATAATGCAGAAGAGAGTGCTATATAATTTATGAAATCAGAATCAAATATTTGACAGTTTATCTAGTGTCTCTCCGTGAACCTATTTGTTGACAAAAGCGCTTGCTCTGAATGGAGAATGCCGAGCTGTGCTTCGCACATCTCCACAAATTCACTTTTGGGGGAAGAATGAGGAAGCTCTTTAGTTGCCCAATTATCCTCTCACCTGAAAAGCCTGGGGAGCCCTGAAGTGTTTCAAAGGCAATACATACTTTCACTGAAATTACAAACTAGATCAAGGTCAAGCTAATCTATTATCAGTAACTGCAAAGTAAAACAAACGAACACTGAACTTGGAACATGAAGCCAGATTGTTCCGACATGAAATTCCTGTTCTGGAAAAGGAGTTTGTACTGCCTGATTTCTGTCATTATTCCTAAACCTAAAATTCAATGACAATTCTACAGAAAGTAATTAAAATAATACCAGTAAGTCATACAGGGAACAGAAGGATATGCATGCAGTTGAAAACATGTTAGTAATAAGAAAATTCGTGATTCATTAACATATAAGTAAATCAAACATGGATGACTATGATTTATTAGCGTGTCAGGAGTCAGAGGTATAAAGGTTAATAAGATCACGCCTCTGTCTTGTGTGATTGTGTATGCAACAGGAGAAGAGCAGGAGAGGTGACTAAGTCACCCAGTTTGATTTCTTTAGCAGCTCCGAGAAGATAGCAAGTGACTGTATGGGAAACAGAAAAGGGTCAGAGAGGCAGAGGTGACATTTCAGCTGGATAGACATTCAAGAATGTGTCAGTTTCTCAAGGTGGTCAAAGTAGGAGTAAATGAGTTTCCCAAGAAGACAGTTATTACTGGTCATTCCTTTGCTGAGAACATAATTGTCTCTAAATAGTTTAAGCAAGAAGGAATTTAAAATAGGCTGTTATATAACTTATAACATTTTTAGGAGAGCTGAAAAAAATGTTCATTTGGGCTCTCAGAAATGACTCCCAACATCATACCACAGAGCCAGGCCACTAGAGAACTAATAGTTCTACCATCAGGAACCCCCGGCCAAGAATGTATAGCTGCTGCCCCTATTAGAGACATAATGCATAAGTTACCAGCCCAGGAAACCACTGTTGGCAGGTGAGCACAGCAGAGAGAGAGATCATGATGTGCTTCATTTGCTGATATATCTCACAGACCAGGAAGAGTGTCTGGCATATGACAGGTGCTCAATAAATATTTGTTGAGTTAATTGAATAAGTGAACTGCTAACTCCACCTGCTCCAGAACCTTCCAATGCCTAATAGAATTCACTCCAATCAATGGATGTCGTGTAGCTTGCCTCTCCGCATCCACCAAGTTGATGAGACACTAGTACGTCGGTAATGTTGAGAAGAGAAATCAAATGCCTCCCTGATGCTGTTTGCCAGCAAAGACAATAGACATCTCAGAGGCATGATCTCTGTCCTACTTTGGCTTCCAATCTCAAATGATTGTATCGCGTTGGCAGAACCTACTCACACTCGGCGTGTACAATGACAGGAGCCTGGGAAATCTGACGTGTAGCTCTTCAGCTTCTTCAGTACGGGACAGCAAGAAAAGAGAAGTAAACAGACCATGCTTTTGATGCCTAACATCTGCATATAAACTGCCTATTAGCCTTAAGTTTAATAGCAACAAAGAGAATAACAACATGGCCCTACCTATCATACAACTGTGATGAATATACTGAAAACACACCCACCCCTCTTCTCAAAGGGTGTACACAACGTCCATCCATTACTGAATTTATTTCTGATAATTTCATTCTTTTCTGAGTCAGAGTCTTCCCTAATTATCTTGTAACCCATGTACTAAATAATAAACATAATAACCATAATCATCCACTATATAAAAGGGAGGAAGGAATAAGTGACATTCAAAAACCATAGTCACATGAAATATGAGATTGGGTGAAATTATTGAATTGATCAGAGTGACCCCAGATTGCAAGCTAAACTACCTAAGGATCCAACGGTGCAAACCAAATATATTCTGGCCCTACCATGGCTTGGGATCACCTGGTAGTGGATATCTGTCTATTTTGGCTTACATATCGACGGGGAGAACTTTGTGTCACATCCCCGACTGTGACTTTTAGGACCAGCAATGATTCCAGACATCCTCATATAGGAACATTGGGCCAAAAGAACAGCAGGTCTAGAGGGACCCACCCTCCACCTCCACCCCCAAGCTTGCTAAGGTGAAGTCACTCACTGCCTCTTCACTAAGCTTCACCCTCCTGCCCTCTGTATTAACATCTCACCCCTCCACACACAGAAGGAAAGAACTGTACCCACACCATTTGAAAACAGAGACTGGGTGGAAAATGGGGTCATAGCCAATCTCATTACATCTGAAATGCAGGGAGTTTATTATCATGTATTTTGGATTTTTTTCCCCTAGATAAATTTATGCACCATGGACACTGTCATCCTTATTTCTATAAATGACAATGAAGTCAGAGTCAGAATATAGTAAATTCTTTAAGACTCAATCTAAATTTTCTCTTCTGTCAGTCAGAACCTCTAGCAGATCACTATTCTTTAGACAGTAGAACACAAACTTTCAGTTCTAAAAAATCTGCCTATGTAGGTTAATGTGTCACCTTCCAAGGCCATGGTGATGCTAGCCAGCACCCCAGAAGATCTTAGGGTGGAAACAGTCTCTTCCCTACCCGTGATATATAACAATAATCCACTCAAAAAATTCCTTGGACTTTTCTTGTCACCAATCTTCCACCTGTTCACCTGGCCAAACCATTAGCCAGTGAATAGCCCCTGCTTTTATCATGTATTCTTCTAGAAAACCATAGCTCAAGGTTCTGCCTTCTATGAAGATCTGCACTTCAAGTCCACTTCTGAATACATCTATAATGCAGGACTCATCCACTTCTGGTGAGGGAAAACCCACATTCTCAATGATCTGTAAACCATTGGACTGATTTTAAGGGAACTCTCTATAAAGCCACAGGTATAAATGAAGGAAAGGCAGCAAGAATAGGTACAATGTGAATATACGACACCTTCTCAATCAACATATTTGTGATTTTACAAGATGATCAAGGTTGATCTCATAAAGACAACTTCAATTCGATAACAGATTGCTGCTACATACTTCCAACTCATGGCTTTGTGATAAGAACACTGGTTTATGAACACGGGCAGCACAGGACACATGGCACTTGGTGTCTCGTGGTCAGCATGTTCCAGTAGCACGCCAAGAGAATAATCATGGCCACAGGAGTCCTTGCTCCAAAACCTCAGAGGACTGAACTCTGATTCTGCTATCTGGCATTGCCAGAGTCTTCATAGATTTTTCTATATTTCAAGCACCATTATATCTGCTGGGCCCATTTAAAAAGCTGCTTCTACAGCAGCCTGGACCAACTTAAGAGTCTTTTCTGTCTCTGGGACCCAGTTCAAAGTTGTGACCCTTAAGGGCTACTCAGTAAATGGGTTATAAAAACACCCATGAGTATGGTTTAAATTACCTCTAAATCTCAAGCATCCCATGAGCATTCTGTAAAGTCTTGCAAGTTTTCTTTAACTTTGGAGGTTAAAGAAAATGGTGTGTTGCGCACTACTGGATCTCTTCAGGCTTCACTGAATTCACGGAGTGCAATCCTTACCCTCTTGCATGCCTATATCTTACATGTGGACCATCGTTATTTCCTGCACATTGACCTCACAGTGGGCTAACACGATATCGTATGCAATGGTGAAACGACCAAGGTTCCTGCAGACTAAATTGTGATAGAGAACCAGAAAAGTGACACCCTGAAGCAATGCAGTGGAGTTACAATACAATCACCAAGAGATGAGAACAAATTGCATCTGGAATTTTTGAGTTCTTGGGGTGGAGAAATTGCATTTGCTAGATAAATTGTTACACATCTCTACCCAAAGTTGCGTCGATGTGCTTCAGTAATAGACAACTCCTGGAGCAGCTATTGACGTTGGAGCTAACACATCACTAAATGTGTAATAACCCACCACTGAGTGGAGGGAGCGGCACTTACCAAATGATCACATTAGCACACGTGGACCTGGGCTGGGAACCAAAGAAGCTGTGATGATCTAGAAGTGGGAGGGGCTTTGAGAGTTGACCCTCTGCTTCTGCCCCACTCTAATCCCTTTCTAGCACAGATTCAGCCACAGTTAGGTGAAAAACTAGAATTGGAAACCTTAAAAGTATTTCAGAAAAATTGGAATTTCTTACAGGATGAGAGGTATTTATAAGGTATTCAAACTTGGCATGGTTGGCCTTACAGTTGGGTTGTAGTATGGGACACTCAGAATTATCTGAATGCTTGTAATGTCATTTTTCCAATTTTGTGGTCACCCTTTTTCCCCAATAGCTGACCTAACATTTACAAGAATCTTTGAAAGGTTCACAACATAACCTATATTGTAATTCAGCATCTCAGAGTCAGATTTAGTAATCTATTTAGGCAATTTCACTTAGAGGTGACAAAGTGATAGTTCTTTTAAGATACCCATGGATGATCATGGTCATCTGGTTTTATCTTAATCTGAGAATTTATAAATCTAAATTCTAATTTAAAAAAACTCACCAGAATATTTACAAGGAGCTATCCTAAACCAGTCTTCATATCCCCCATTATTTGCACATGGTCTATTGAAGAGTCATATGGTGTGCCAGGGCCTTGCCTTTGACGCACGCTTATTTCTGGGTGGTCTCAGATGATAATATTAGTAACTTCATAATCTCTCTATGATATGGGGAACTAGTCTCTTGTCTTCTAATGCTAATAAGATTCAAACACAATCAGGCATTGTTTTTAGCGTTTTAGAATTTGGCTTTCATTGAAAAGGTATATGTCCACTTTCAGCATAAGTAATTAAAGAATTTTAGGCACTGGTATTTTTTGCAATTGCTAATTATTTTGTTTTAGTTGATGGTGTATTTATTTGCCAAAGAAGGTTTAGATTTATGGTCAAGAGGTAAATTACACTTCTTAGTGAGAATATTATAAAGAGAAGACGTCCTCACTATTTAGAGTGAGATGGAAGTAGGGTGGAGAAAATAGTTGTCAAAAAGATAAATTACTTTTTTAAGGCCTTACCTTCATAGCTGTCTTCTCATTTTACTTTTGTAGAGATCATACTCTTGAAAGAGATCCAAGAGTCCATCTTGTCTAGCCCTTTAGCCCACAGGAAAAGAAGCTGATGCTGCACCCCTACCCCAATTAAACACTTCATTATATACTGTCTTATTCTCTAATTGCCTCTTGCACGTATTACATTTCTAACAAGACTATAAGCTCTTTGATAGCAGAGATAATTATCTTCTGTGTTGTTTTATCTTCCTCACAGCTCTTAATACTTGTTGATTAAATGATTGATTTAATCAAGGATGCTCTCTTTTTTATCCCTTACGCTTCCAAGATCACTGGTCAGGTCACAGATTGAAGCACTCATGGCAGAAGACACTGTTAGTATGTAAGGATTCTGGGTCCTTTGGCTATAGTGCACTTGGTTAATAAAGTAACTAAGTCAGGTGACTCAATAATTAATGGAATGAAAATCAAGAGTGAGGATTACAAAAGGAATTTGTAAATTTAAACAAGCATTAGTTTTCCAAAATGATGATCATGATACAAATGAACTTTTGTTCACTATAAAAATGCCAGGAAGTTATAAAATTCACTTAATAAGTACAAACTGTGTGCTTCTGTGTATATGTGTGTGTACACAGAAAATCAATAGCTTAAGATTGGTCAGCGTACACATATTCATCTAGTAATTTGTAGACGTATAAAATATCTTTGAAATTGTGAGAATTTGTGTTTTACAAATGAAAACACTGAGGCATAGAGTATTTAAGTGCTTTGATGTTCTGTCCAAGCTCACACATTTATTAAATGCATTTAGATCAGCTTAAATTGGTCATTTTAATGCTTTTTCTATGCCTCGTAAAGGTCATGTAGCTGTTTTGTATTTGAGAGACATGGTTTATAGCAATGAATACAGTTAGTTGAAAATAGATAGTCACCCTCTATTACATAATTTTTAATTACATAAATGTTCATTTCACCTATTGGTCTATGAATTGCCTGATGACAAAAGATTCTGTCTTATTTTATCTTTCATTACGTATAAAGAATTACCCAGAGTAATTGGTCAATAAACTTGACCAGTTTTATGGTTAATGACTAAAAATAGTGGATCACCTTTACTTTTTAATAAATGAGTTTTTGCTGGGAGACTCTCACCAT
>NW_012150396.1:3008380-3019500 GCF_000956105.1 Propithecus coquereli | reverse complement strand
GCCCAGTAGTGGGATTGCTGGATCAAATGGTAGTTCTTCTTTTAGTTCTTTGAGGTATCTCCATACTGCTTTCCACAGAGGTTGCACTAGTTTGCCATCCCACCAGCAGTGTATGAGTGTTCCCATCTCTCCGCATCCATGCCAGCATTTGTTGTTTTGGGACTTTTTGATAAAAGCCATTCTCACTGGAGTTAGGTGATATCTCATTGTGGTTTTGATTTGCATTTCCCTGACGATTAGAGTTGTTGAGCACTTTTTTTTTTATATGTGATTATTCTGTCTTTGAGAAGTTTTTATTAATGCCCTTTGCCCACTTTTTAATGGAGCTGTTTGATTTTTTCTTCTTAATTTTCTTAAGTTCTATATTGATTCTTGTTATACTGTTGTTGATTTAAAGTGTATTTATCTGATATGAGAGAGGCTACATCTGCTTGCTTTTGGTTTTCACTGGCATGGAATGTTTTTTCCACCCCTTTTCCTTGAGTCTGTGTGAGTCCTTGTGGGTTAGATGTGTTTCTTGGAGACAGTATATATTTGGGGTATGTTTTTAATCCATTCATCCACTCTATGTCTTTTAAGTAAGACAGTAAGACTGTTCACTTTCAGTGTTAGTATTGATATGTGGGATACTGTCATATTCATCATGTTGGGTGACAGCTTGTTGTTTTGTTTTCCCTCTTGTGTTATTGTTTTATTAGAGCTGTGAGTTTTAACTTTTGGGTGTTCTTACACTGGTCAGTATCTATTGTGCTGTTCCATGTACAATGAAGTTCTGAGTATTTCCTATAGCCAGGTCTAGTCGTGACAGAGTCTCTTAGTGTTTGTTTGTCTGGAAACATCTTTATTTCCTTATTATTTATGAAACTTCGTTTTTTTTTATTTTTTTTTTAATTTCAGCATGTTATAGGGGTACAGATGATTAGGTTACGTATGATGCCCTTATCCTCCCTCCCCCCCAAGTCTGAGCTTCAAGTGTGTCCATTCCCCCGGAGGTACGCATCTCACTCATTGTTTGTGCATGAAACTTAGTTTTGCAGGATACAAAATACTTGGCTGGCAGTTGTTCTTTTTAATAAGACTAAAAATGAGGCCCTAATCCCTTCTGGCTTGTAAGGTCTCCACTAAGAAGTCTGTTGTTAGCCTTATGGGTTTTCCATTGTAGGTTAGTTGTTGCTTTCATCTTGCAGCTTGTAGAATTTTCCCTTTCATTTAGACTTTGGCCAAGTTGATGACTTGTGACTTAGAGATGTCTATTTTCTATGAATCTTCCCGATGTTCGAAGACCATCTTGTATATGATTATCTGAATCTCTGGCAATACCAAGGAAGTTTTTCCTCAGTAATTCCCTCAAATAGGTTCCCATGCTTTTCTCTTTTCCTTCTTCTCCCTCAATCTTGGTTCACTTCACACAGTCCCGTTACTTTGAGTGATTGTTCATTCTTCTTTATTCTTTTTTCTCCATCTTTGACTGGCTGGCTTAGTTCGAGAGCCTTGTCTTCAAGCTCTGTGATTCTCTCTTCTGCTTGGTCTAATTTGTTGCTGAAGCTTTAGGCTGTATTTTGAAATTCCCTAAATGACTCTTTCATTTCTTTAAGTTCTGTTATAACCTTTCTTATGTTATCTTTAGTGATTTTCTTCATTGATGTCCTGAAATATTTTTTTTTTGACTTCTTTGTGTTGGTTTTCAACTTTTTCTCCAATTCTTTTCATATTATTTGCTGTCTATATTCTGAACTCCATTTCTGACATTTTGACAATTTCTTTTTGGTTGCGGTTCATTGCTGTAGATCTATTGTGATCCTTTGGGGGTGTGTAAGTAGCTTGTTTTTTTCATGTTGCCAGAGTTCTTTTCTTAGTTTCTTCTCATCTGAATCCTCTTCTCTCACGTCAGGGCAGAGAGGTTTGCAGCACTAACTGTTCTCCTTTGCTGGGAACTCTCCTACTCAGTGAGCAGAAGGAGAGGTCCCTAGATGACACTTTTATGACCTACTCTGGAAGATTGGCCTGGTAAGGGAGGGGAAGATACAGCTGATCTCTGTTGTCCTGTGATTGTCACCATCCAAGCCGGTGTTGGATGATCTTGCGGAGCGGTGCATTGTTCCCAGGCTGTTGCTGGAAGCTTTGGTTGGGGGATAAAGGAGCCCTTCTCTAGGGAGGCTGGTGTTGAGGGGGATTGGTCTGCCCAAGTAACCCCATGGTGGTGACACTGGCAGCTGGGTGATGCTATCTAGGTGGCGGTGGTGGATGTCAGGGCTGTGGCTTTCACTCTAACCAAGTCGTAGTCACCGCAGAGCTTCTCAGGCAGCGTCTCCTGTTTGGCTCACATCCCTTATTGGGGGGAGAGGTGCTCAGCTCCTACTCACGGGGCATGCTAGAGCAGGTCTGACCCTCTTTCAGATTTAAAATTTTACAAAGTTAGCTTGTGTAGTTCACGGAAAGCTAAAGCATTCTCATGTTCAGAATTGAAGAAAATTCCTTACAGATAATAGGTGTACATTTGTTGAGTGAATAAATCAATCAGTTAGGAAACTTAACTACTCAGAACCTAGCTCAGTAAGCAATGCCTCCCTAGGTAGAGGAGTAGGATGATGATAAAATAGACTTTCTACATAATTTGATTCATCTTTTGTGCAATCTTAACGTGTAAATGATAGATTATTTTATTCTTTTACCTCTGTTTTTGTGGTTTGACATAGAAGGCTTGGAATCATCCATACATTTTCAACAAATTAATCTACAGCATGGTGTTTTCCTTACCAGCTTACAAAGCAAAACATATTATTTGGTGTTTCATTCTTACTCCTGAGAAAAGCCCAGAAAATTGACACAACTGCAGGGTGCTGATTGTACTTTGTTCTTACAAGAAGAGAAATATGCTTTCTGTTTTTACATTTTCTGAGTTATCTTGGGAGCAAAACTGCCTCCAGCTACACATGGGCTTAGCTGCCCTCGTCCATCTTGCGGGCGTCACCTGCTAAGGTGAACAGTCTGGAATAGCCCAGACACATTATGTACGGGTGGCCTTTTGTTTACTGCAGACAAAGCCAAAATCCTTGGGATTACTTGAAGATATCATATAACACACAAGATGGAGTTACTATTATTCTCCTCTAAGACATAGTGCTTCCCCTGGGCAGAGAAAAGAACGCATAGCCAATCATATGAAGACAGAACCCATTAAAGATTTATGCAAGCCTGAATTACTTGGCTTTAAACTATTTTCCTTTTTTTTTTCTTTTTTTCCTCTCTTTTTTCTTTAATAAGAGAGACGTTTCTTCCTGAACAGCAAAGCTGATGTAGATAGTATCACTAGTAATCCTTGGCTTAAGCACAGAGCTTCTAAATGGCTTGAATTAGGCTGGAAGATGGGGCTGTTTGATTTCCCTTCCTTTTTGTTTCTGTTTTTAAGACTGTCACCAAATGTCCCACTAAACTAGCATTTTATGTGGGCTCGGGACCTCTGTGTGTAAGTTTCCTTTAAAGCATAGTCAATGAAACAGCTTTGAAGCTGTTGAACTGTGTAAATGTTATATTAACATTTTCTCTCGCAATTATAGACATTTACATGGTCTTGTTGAAATAGCACTTTCAGAGGGAGGAAGAAAATACCAGAAGTGAAGGTACACAATGAAATGAAAAAGCAGCAGTGTGCTCTATTTATTTAGTTTCTGAAATAAATCATTTCGACTTTTAATTTACACTTCTCTGGGATGGTGGTTAAGAATAGACAAACAAAGGATACTGAGAGAAATAATTTCATTTTGTTCCTTTGTTACATTAGATCATTTAATTTCCACATTTCACTAGGTTTGCATATGAAGATTTGGCCAATGCACCTTGTTCTTTAAATTTGCTAACTAATAACAAGGACTCAGGAAGCTCATTCTAAAGACCTACATCTCATGGATGATGATTCAGAAATTATAAGACTACAAGTAGTTGTCCAGTTATAAGAAGAAAGGCAAATAGAGTAAATTAGACATTAATCCAAAGTATTCCCAACTATCCATGTCCCTATTTAACAAAAACCATAATGCACTTTCAACTTGAAAAGTGATTTGAATCATCCCAATAACTACCATGTGTCACTGCACACAGTCTGATGAAAAGAGAAGATACAATCCCTTAGAGTCTAAAGAAATATTTTAGTAGTCTAATTTTGGTCACTTTCTGCATACGGAGCAATCATTTACTGATGTACTGTATCAATAAAGTGCATGATAGAATTTTCTCCTTTCACATTGATACTATTAAATTTATTTTCTCTGAAGATCAATAATTGCAATCTTAACATTAGTTATATTATCATAGGGTTCTTGGCTCCTGATAGTCTTCTGCTCAATGAGAGACCTTAGTGTGTATAAAAATGTTTGTATTTCTTATCTTTGCACCAATGCAAAGCAAAGAGCATATTCTTGATGGAACCATTGTTCAGCAACTGTGATCTCTGCACTGATCTGACAGTTGCTTTCTCTCCAGCAGGACTCATATGCAAGATGAACTGTTGCACTGATCCTCAACGCGGCATTGGATTTTATTATATGCATTTCAGAAGCTGATAGCAGTAATCTTCTATAAGTCTCTGTCCACATATCATTGAACTTTTACAATTACGCTTTAAAAAGTACATTGCTACATAAAGACTTCTGTATGTTAGCTATTTAATTGATTTTCAGTTCTTAAAATTATGCTCCAGAAAATCTAAATCGGTTGGTCTTCATGTGATCTCTAGACACAGATATTATGTTAAAATATTTTTCCCTATTATTTTTTTCACATTTTCCTGCTTGATAATCTACATGCTAGCTTCCACCATGATAATGTGCCTCATCTCTGATAAGAAACAGAATCTTAATTGGAATAAAAACTCAGTGCTCAGGGATTATATGAAAAAATTAAATCATAATTTTAGACCAAAAAATGCTCCTGTGAATCCAATTCACTCATTTTATTATCAGCTAAGGAAGCTGAGAGTGATTAAATGAATGCTTGTAAAAGGAAGAATCAAAACTAGAATTACCTATGTTAAAGATATTAGACAAGTGAAATATTTTCCTTTTGATATGCATTTTAAACTAAAATTTTAGACTGAGCACATTTTTAATTTGAATTTATTTTATAAAATATTTGCATAAATTTTATAATTGAATGCCTTCTGTCAATTTACATGATTAAAGTGCTCAAATTAACAAAAGAAAAAAAGAAGAATTAAGTGGTTGAGTGAGCTCATTTTAATCTGATAAAATGCCAGTACTGATATTCTCAAAAATTCCCTCTACTTGACAGCTTCTCAAGAAAAGCATTGCTTTGGCTAGCAAATTAATCTATCTGGAGACATGTTATATCCTTTCTTAAAAATAAAATCAGGAAATTTGACCTTGAGAGCTTAGAAGGCCCAGCATATCCTTATTCATTTGCAAAAGTGGTTCTAGAGTTTCAGATTGCTTTTTCTTTGAAGATAATATGCTATTTAATATAAACTTAGATATCTGTTAAATACCTGAAATCTCCTGAAAAAGCAAACTCAAGAAACCAACAGCAAAGTTCACATTATAAAACATTTTTGGGATGTGGAATGGTATTTTAATGAAGGATTCACAAAAGTATGCAAATCAAGGAGTCACAATGAAAACCCTTCCCAGGTTGATGAAGCATTAATAATTTGAGAAAAGACCTAAATTTAGGGATCAGTTTCATATGGTCAATAAGACAAATATCAGCAAGACTTCACTTTTCTAAGAATGCCAACCATTGAAACAGAAACAAACAAAACAGAATTTAAGCAGGAACTTCTGCTAAGAACCAAAAAGAAATTTACAAAGTAAGCATTTATTAAAATGCTATATGTGTATACATATATACACATACACACATATGCACACACACAAGTACCTCATGTACTTCCCTTCATAGTCTATTTAGTCTCATTTTGCATTCAGTTCAAATAAGCTTAGTGGTATCAGTTGCAAGAAATTAAAAAAGGAAAGAAGTTGCATATTACTAAGAGCTCTAAATGTCAACTGGTAACTTGATAGCAGAGGCGAAAAATCGAAGTCAGTGTACAAACTGGAAGAGGTGAAAAGTAGTTGGATTCTGAATACGTTTTGAGGATTGGACCCTTAGGGTTTTTGACAAACTGGATCTGTGGTGTGAAGCAAAAAGAGAGTTGAGAATGACTTCCCCAATTCTTTTTCCCTGAACCTGGAAGGATAGGGTTAAGATCAAATGACACAGGGAAAGAAAAATTATATGAGGTCACCAAAGAGAGAGCATAAGAATAAATCCTAAATTACAGAATATTCGTTTGTTCTTTATAACCATGATTTTGTCTGGATCATCAAAAATATATTAAATAATATGTTTATGTTGTAGTTTATTATGTATACACTTACATGAATTTAACTATATGGTTTTTAGGGAAAGACAGAGATAAAGATATATAGAAAATGGTAAACTTTATTATAGGAAATTCTTGATATTCTACTAAACAACCCTATGTCCAGGAGTAAAGATTAAATGAAAGACAAAAATTTGCTCTTCCTTCAAATAATTGTTTGTTTGTCCTGTGTCTTTTATGCTGTGAATTTCTCATGATGTGCTTTTAAGGTTTTTTGGTTTCCTTAAAGGTAAGCCACAGCACCTAGAAGTCACTTCAAAATGGCTGGCCTGGCATTGCCAAGATATAGTAAGTTACTGTCCACTAGGAATATAAATTTGGCCGTGTATGTGTACTTTACGTAATTTAATGGATTTGCAAGTATAATTTTGATGTTTTTATGCTACAATGAGAAAAACCTCAGCTATTTGAAGTTTTAGTGTGTGAACTTCAGAATTTAAAATTCCTTGAGTTTTAGCTACATACTTATCATTATGATAAAAATATGCAAGTTTTCTAACTTTCAGAATGGGTCACTAAGTACAGAGGATGATGCTACCCGGATTCTAGGTTCCTTTATCCATTATAGTTTCTTTTTCCTATAGTTTAGAAGTGGTGATAGTGGGCAACCTTGTCTGGTTCCAGTTCTAAGCAGGAATGCTTTCAATTTTTCCCTGTTCAGTGTGATGTTGGCCGTGGGTTTGTCATATATGGCTTTTATTATGTTTAAGTAAGTCCCATCCAAGCCTATTGTGTTAAGCTTTTTTTTTTTTTTTATCATAAAAAGCTGCTGAATTTTGCCAAATACTTTTTCTGCATCTATTGAGAAGATCATATGGTCTTTGTTTTTGCTTCTATTTATGTAGTGAATTACATTTAGAGATTTGCATATATTGAACCATCCTTGTATCTATGGGATGAAGCACACTTGCTCATGATGGATTATTTTTTGATGTGCATCTGAATTTGGTTTGCTAAGATTTTATTAAAAAGTTTTGTCTATGGACATACCACCCTGAACACACCCAATGTCCTCTGATCTTGGAAGCTAAGCAGGCTCAGGCCTGGTTAGTACTTGGATGGGAGAATTTTTGCACCTATATTTATAAGGGATATTAGTCTGTAGTTTTTATTGTTGAGTCCTTTCGTGGCTTTGGTATAAAGATGATGTTGGCTTCATAAAATATGTTGGGCCTCCCCATATTTCCTTCCTTGATATTATAGAATAATTTCTGCAGAATAAGCAGCAGATCTTCCTTGCAGGTCTGGTAAAATTCAGCTGTGAAACCATCTGGTCTGGAACTTTTTTTTGTTGGAAGATTTTTTATTGCTGCTTCATTTTCAGTACTTGATATTGGTCTGTTCGGAAATTCTGTTTCTTCCTGATTGAGCCTATGGAGGCTGTGTGTTTCTAAAAATTTGTTCATTTGCTCCATGATTTCAAGTTTATGTGCATAAAGATTTTTACAGTATTCAGAGATGATGTCTCGTATTTCTGCTATATCAGTTGTAATTTCTCCTCTTTCATTTCTGATTGAGCTTATCAGAGTCTTTTCTTTTCTGGCCTCTGAGCCAAATCGGGGTTGTGCAAATGGCTGGCCAATCTGACCTGGAGGATGGGATCAGGGCCAAGCAGGCAGGAGACATCTGGGGCCTGGATGGCGGGTCAAGGCTGAGCAAGCACCAGGCCACTTCTCCGGCACAGAGGTCCCGCGGATGCCTGGTCAGGTGTCCAGAGGTCACAACTCTCCACACCCCACCCAGGCTCTCAGGTCAGAGCCTGCTGTACCCCAGGGTGAGAACCTCCGAGCTGGGACTGGGGTGGAGCCGGAAGGAAAACCAGTTAATTAAATTTTTGTATCATCTGGAGGGCAAATAGCAAGTCCTTAACAAATATACAGTGATGGAGTAACAAGGAAATGTACTCATAAATTAACAGTTTATCTTAATGATCACATGACAAAAACCAAAAACCCAATAGAGACGCTATGAAGATACTAATATTATGGTTCTCTGCACAGGAACCTTTCAGATTCTTAGATTAAGTAATTTTCAAGATGCATGACTTTTAAATCAGAGCTATTGACCGAAGCTTTACTAACACAATTACAAATTTTCCAGTTAGTAGACACTTTTCTCTCAGTAAGTGCTCTCTTACCAGCTGTTATGACTGATTACGCCACTTTTCTGCCAAAAACCTCATTCACCAGTCCTCTGCCCCTCAGCTGTGCCACGCTGGAACAATGTTTGTTCCTCATTAAAAATCTGCAAAGCCAACTGCGAGTCAGCCCACCACACGAGCAGCCCAAACCAAACTGGCGAGGAGAGGAGCAGAGTCTGGTGTGGGTTACTCACGCCGTGGAGAGGCTGTGCTCTGCACTCCACACAGGCACGAGAGCAGTCAAGCCATGTGGCCGTGGGGTATGTGCTGCTGCTACAGGTCCTTGAAAAGTAAACAAACCGTAAAGTGAATCAGTTGCAGCTTGTGGAGACCATGTAACTGAAGAAGCACTGCCACCTAACTCATGTAGACTGGCCCCGTGGTTCTGGTCTATCTCCAAGGAATAAGAAAGGTTTTATAATCAGATGGGGCTCTAAACAAAGAAATTGGCCACGGTTGCTGAATTATTGGCCCTCACAGTTGTCTGCTTTGACATGGAAAGATCCAGCACAAGAAGTTAAAGCAATCCAGACTGTTTGAGAAGTGAGGATGATTCAATATCATTAGAGTCCCAGGCAAACTCACTGAATTTCGTGATTCTGCATCTTTTCCACCTACACTGTAGAGATCTGTTTGTAACTGAGGCCATTTCACACTGGGGGCTCTGAGCTAACTGCTATTAAAAAAGAAAAGTATCGGGAATTTCAAAGTCCATTCTGCTTTTAAAACATCTTTGCTTAAAGGGTATGTTTTCTTAACAATATAATTCACCCTATGGGCAAGGCTTAGAGCCTTTAATGTTCAAAACCTGCATGAGTTGAAAAGTACCGCATTTATTCCTCCACATAAACAAGACAAAGCTGACCTTCATTGACAGTACAACAGAAAAATTCAGAGATTTCCCTCTGTACGAAATATTTTGATCTTGAGAAATTTGCACACATTTGCAAAGACCTTTTATGTCATTAAATGGCAAAGGCAGGAAAATTCAATTGCAGACAGTTATTTTATGAGATCAGGGGTTGCACTGAAGGAAAGAAAAACTGAACAAAGTCAAGAAAATAATGAAATCATTTGTTGTAACAGTAATCTGAACGTCATATTGTATTTCGGATTAGAAGTGTGTCTTGAAAACATTCGGCAGAATCTGGTACATGTACAATGCTACTCAGTGACAATTAAAAGTCATCCAAAGGATGCTCAGACTATTAAGTATCAAGATCATGTTATCCGGTTGATCAACAGGCCTTGGGTGTGCTTGATTAACTAGTGCTGTGAGAGCAGAAATGGAAAAAGGGAAACAGTGCTGTGTGTCGGGTCAGCCTGGCCATCGGCAATCCCAGCACGTGCTGAAGGCTATCAGGCTGTCCTGTTAGGACGAGCCCCTTCCATCTGCACCCTGCTATACTGCGTCTCGAAAGCATAACTTACTGGAGTGAAAACTAAGAAAATGAATGTGTAGACTTCAAATGAATATATATTCAGAAACAAGTGAGAGGAAAATGAAGGGGGAAGATTAGTGGCATCAATTTGATATCCGACATATTCTAGCATAGGTTGCATTTCCTAAGAGAAAGTAACTCTACTTCATCAGGGACGTAAAGAGTATAAAAAGTTTTAACAAACATAAAACTATAATAAAATCACCAGGTATTTCACAGTTTGATTTGAAATATTGAAAATAGTGAAGTAAGGTAGCTAAAATGATTTTATCCATTCATAAAACTGATATAATTTTAAAACCACATCAGCAGATAGTAACTTCTGAGATGAATAACTTGCAAATGCTATTAGCATATTTTTATGGTTAAATGTTTATATTGTTATTAAATGTCTATATTTAATAATATTTTTATTTTTCCTTCATAATATAGCTATACTCATGGAAAATTATGATTTATCTTTATAGAACTGTTACCTATGTATGTTAAAAGTGTTCTAGACATACATACACATATACATAGAGGTATATATGTATAAAATATATACACAGATATATCTTATATAAAATATCTATGAACAGAAATATTTAAAACAAATATGAATTGTCATATTAGAGAAAATAATTTTAACTGAATTACTTATACCTGAATTAATGTATGCATTTGACATAGAATATACATTTTAAGCAAATTTTAAAGCACAATATTAATATCACAAGTTATATAACTGGTTAAATCTACTGATGCTATCCTTACCAGATATAATCATTGCAAATCTTTCTTAATAAGCATGCTTTGTTAAAAACAACTTTCCCCTTAAGATAAATCATTTAAGGTTTTTCTACAAATGACTGAATATATTAACAAGATTTAGAAACTACATTCAAATATTTTCTTCCACAGAGAGATTAATTTTTTATTCTGGAAGACAAACAAAACAATAACACATTTATTAACATGAAGCACAGTATTATATGAAGCACAATGAAGCAAAAATAAAAATTGTATGAGCACAATCTATATTTAAGCATTATGCTAGTGGTCTCATTGTTGATATGATAATACAGTTTTCGTTTCAACTGAGCTAAACTTTCTTGTTAATTAAAAATCCCTTAATAATTTATTACATTCTTAAATTTAA
>NW_012150396.1:3004408-3006240 GCF_000956105.1 Propithecus coquereli | reverse complement strand
AAATCCTGTTTCATTAAAACCCTATGAGTAGTCATGTTATGTGTTGACAAAGCTGAGATAATGTTAATGCGATAAGAAATTACATGAAATTTTATAGTTAATATCGTTTTCTCCGGAAAGAGCACAGTGGAGACACTAAGACAATATAATGGTACCAGACCACTTGGCTTTGAATCACAGCTCTGTTACTTAAATTATTTGTGCCTGTTTCCACATCTACAAAAACGGAGATAATATGTATGTCCCAGGGTTGCGAGGACTAAATGAGTTAATATCTATAGAGTACTTAGAACTCCAACAATATAAATATTTGCTCTTATAATATTTAGCAGAAAAATAGCTATTTTTGAATTTGAGAATTGTTTTTTCTTCGTGCTTTCTTGTGTGCATATCCCAAAATAATATAGTATAATAATATGGAATGCTTATTTGACATTCAAAAGATGTACTATGTACTTAACGTGCCTTGGCCTTTTCATCTAAAACTGAATATCAAAATCACCAGATAAACATAAATACAGCTGGTTTTATGGTGTTGGCTTTCCAGTCTTCTTCAGTTGGCTCTGGAATCTCTAATTCCAGCACTGGTCACTCCTCTCCGCTTCAAGCCCTGATTTCCAGTGATTTCTCAAGTACGTTGACGTTGGGCAGTCACCCCCAGCCCTGCACATTCTCACTGAACTTCACGTTATCTTCCCCAGGTTTGCCCCACCTTCCAGTCGACAGAGTTTTCTTCATGTTGGTGTAATTCTTTTGTCTTTTGGGCTTCATTAATTTCTTCCATTTTTTTTTTCCTTTGTAACATCTATTTCTCTTCTTCTGTAGTCTGGACATTCCCTTTACCTGGCTTGTGTCTATCTCCTCTTAGCTCTCTCCCTGCCACCCACTTAATTCTCTCTTTCAAATTAGTCTGTGCAGCACCGCCAGACTTCTGTCCTTAACGTTGCCTTCCTTGTGCTACCACTGCTCTCTCTGTGGGCTCCGTATTCAGGCTCAAATCTTTCCACTGGTTTCCAGTGCCTGGATAATCCGACTCCAGTGACCTCATTCAGCATGTCCATGCCTCTTGCACTGAGAGAGTTTCCTTCTGATAGTGGAACACACCCTGATCATTCCTACGTTTTTATTTAAATTTGCTCTCCCAACATGAATCTCTCTCCTTTCTTTTCCACACATTTGTATCTTAAATATTTTTAAGGCGTATATCAAATTCTACTCTCTCCAGAGATTGTTTTTGACTGACCACACTGCTCTCTCCTTCTAGAAGTTACTATGGCACTTAGCATCGATGCTAAGAATTTAACATTTCATTTGGTTTTAGTTACTTCACCCACAAATCCAAGACTAGATCGTATCTTTCTTGAAGTCTAGCATAGTCCACACATTGTACGTCAAAGCCCTCAGCATTTAATGCCCAAGCAAGAAGCTTTTATTAGAGGATTAATTGATTAGTAATTAAAATTTGCATAATTTTAGAAATAACTTTATAGATCTGCTAGCTCTTAAATTATATACTTGTGAATCAAATTTAGTAAACGACCTTCTAGCCGTTCCCTTACTGAGTCTTACCAAGTCCCTGTCATATACTCTAAACTATTTTTATTTACTCTGGTTTATTTTCACTTCTGCCACCAGCTCAGGCTTTTTGAGACAGTGACTCTGGATTGGTTTTCCTACCTGATCTCAGTGAACTCCTCCTCTTCCTTTACCATTTTAATCAAAACTTGTAAAAACGATGCAAAGTACAATCGTGAAAATTATATGCCAAATTTGGCCATCTCTGTGGTTATTCTAAAGTTAGGAAGAGTTCAAGTAGTCATCAGAGGGAAAAT
>NW_012150396.1:2992187-3003543 GCF_000956105.1 Propithecus coquereli | reverse complement strand
AATAATGATAATAATAATATGAAGAACTAACATTTAATGAATGTTTAGTATGTTCTAGGCACTCTCCTAACCCTTTTATGGATTAACTAATATAATCCTCATAAAACCCCATAAGACAGCCATTATCAATATCCCAGTTTTATAGATGAGAAAGCTAACATTAAGAGAAGCTAAATAATTTGCTACAGATTCCACAGAACTAAAGATCTACAATAGAGCCACAACAAATGTTTACTGAACACCTGCCATCTACCAGGTGGGTTCCATCAGGTGGGTTACTTTATTTTTCAATACCACTTTATTTTTCAGTACCAGTCACTAATAGGTATCATCACATTTTATTTAGAAACAAGAATTGATAGTTTATATGATTTATCAAAAGTCATATCACAGAAAGCTTTTGATACAAGGCCAATAAACACTCTTATTAGTATACCCATGACATAATATTAAGCATTATTCTTTTATGTGGTTGTTTGGTAATCAAGTCATATGATTATTGGTATATTTATATAAAACCATTTTAAAATAAGATCTTCTAAGGATAGCAGGGTAGGTTAGACTGGGAGGCAGAGTTAGCATATGCTTAGGACCACCAGGAAAGCAAGGACTTCTAAAAATATTTTGATGTTTGTTATTTCAAAAAGAAGTATGGTGTGAGTATAGTAGAAAATTGTTATAGTACATTCTCATTACTCGTTTCTGGTTTAGTATTTGTATAGTTTCATCAGCTGCCTCCGTTCTTCTCTTGTTACCTCCTAACCTCCACACCCTGCTCTATGACTTCAGATTCCCCCATTGAAGGGTGGAGTATAGTTTCCCATGTCTTGGCTTCAGGTTTGGCCACCAGGCTTGCTTTGGTCGATAGAGTAAGACGGAATTGACAGTAGATCAGCTCTGAGCCAGGCCCTAAGAGCCCTTGTTTGTTTCATGGCTCCTTCGTAGGCCCCTGCCTTCAATTTAAAAAGAATATGCCTGGACTGGCCAGCTGGTCCCAGCAGCAGCGTGAGAAGCACACACAGCCCAGTCTCGATCATCCGAGCTCAGCTAAAGCGCTTGAGCAATGCCAGCTGAAATTAGCAGAGCCATGCAGCTGCACTGGGCTTAGATCAGACGACCCCCGGCTGTCAGGATAAACACCTAAATAAACATGGACTGTTGTAGATTGATGAGATTTTGTGGTAGTTTGCTACACAGCATCCTTGTGGTCAATAGCATTGCTTTTAGTGGAAATTACATAATGGGATATGGGTGCAGTACCATGACCTTTTCACTAGTTAGAGCAACAAGGGATCTTAATCTGACACTTTAGGATGGTAAATCGGATTTAAATATGTTTATTTGCTTGTGTGTGTGTTTTGTTGGTTTTCTTTCATGGGGGGGTATTTTTCTGATACTTCATTGAAAAATTAGAAATAAGGTACAGCATACTGAGGTAAGGATGGAAATATATAAAAAGTGTCATTTTGGGTAACATCTGTCTTTCTCTACAATTGTCAGCTTAAACGCCTGTTCTTGTGAGGGCTCCTGCCTTTTCAAATCTGGGTTAATTGTCCTCTCGTCTTGTGGCAAGATGAATGTAAATAATCAAAGACGATCATGGTGCACTGATGCTCTCACTTGTCCTGGGTAACGTGACGTTTGGTGACTGGGACTACCCAACTGTTATACACATGCACTGTTCAAGGTGGGAACAGGTGCCTGCGGACCTGGTAGTTTCATTGTCTCCAAAACTTTGTAAAATCTTAACAGCACATTTTCCAGAGCATATAGTCCTCTTATGAGGATTAGAGTTTGAAAATTAATCCACGTCATGGATCATTTCGTTAAAATTAATTCTAAAGCTGGATCTTAAACAGCCTGGTATAGTGGAAAGCACAATATTGGAAATGAGAGCCCTAAGTTTCTATATTGTGTGATTTCCAGACTTTAGCAATGTCATTTTCAAAACAAAAGCATTGATTAGATAGTGGAATATTTGATAGTGGTAGAGATCTTAGAGACTGTTTTTAAAGAATGGGAAGACAGAACAGAGTGTCATCTGGCCTTAGTTCTTTTGAAAGTTCAGGGCATATATTTCCTTATTTAATATTTTCTTTGTTGCTCTGATGTCAAAGGAATTAAAAAGTAACTATTCTCTAGAAAAAAATGAACATCCTGATATTAAATGAACTCCAAACATTGTTGTAAACTATGAATGATAGGAAATTATTCCATAAAATATAAATTTTATATATTCTACTTTGTTTTCCAGTGTCTTTTCATTCTTATGTGTTTTTGTTTACTTTAACATTGACTGGATCACATTCAGGAATAGTCAATGTCATTCTTTAGGCAGGTACCTCTCATGCAACAGAAACTCGAAGTAGGGAACAGGTAAAAAATCAGATAATGTGTTATAAAGAATGTTCGCCCTTTTAGCAGTTTAAAGAATGAAGTTCAGAAGATTTAATGAGATTTCAGAATCACACAGCATACAACTAGACTTGTTCTCTTCTGTTCTCAACTTTAGTACATGTCATATTATGAAAACACACATTTAAGTTCCATGATCCCAAGAGAAAAAGTTTTCAGAAACCATTTAGAAATCCTTTTATGTTGAAAAACAAAAAAGCATGAATCTGAGAAACTACTCCAATGCACCTTAAAATTTTAGTAAAATTTTTGAATTTGTAAATATTTTATTTTCCAGAATTCATTGCAACAGGAATAGATTTTAAATAGGAAGAAAGTTTACTGTATTTCTTTCCAACAGCTTTATTGAGATATAATTCACATACCATAAAATTTACCATTTCGCAATTGACAATTCAGTAGTCCTACTGGATTTTAGTGGTTACTGGTAAACTGTAATATTGCACCATGATTTTAAAATACTGCAAATATTTAAAAAAAAACAAAGAAAACACAACTCTGGATGATGAATATGTAAAGAGATTCTCAGATATTGATAGAAGTTTTATATTCTTAGAGGAAAAGTACAGTTTCAGATAAAAGGCTTAAATATGTCAAGGTCCAAAAAAAAAAGATGTCTATGATATTAATGACAAACAACTTTATATAAGGAAATATTTTAAAAACTAGAATGCATATGTTTGAATATTAAGACTTATCTCTCATCTCTAAGAGTATGAATGGGTTTAGATTTTTTCTTTCTCCTTTTCTATATTTTCTCTGCATTGATCCAGTCCCTTTAATAATCAGGAGAAAAACTATTAAAATGTGTGCAGATCTCATCACTCTTGCAAAACAAAACAAAATATATTTTCTTGGCTTTCTCTTTCCTTCTACTGCCCACTGCCAAAATTTTCAAAAACAGAATTACATAGTATGTCATGATTTTGGCTTGTTCAGAGATTTGCAATGGCTACTGCTGCCTTCGGAGAAAAATGGAAAGGCCACAGCCTTCACAATTGGATGCCACTTTCTATTTGCAAATTTATCTCCCAGTTGTTCTTCCAAGGATTCAGGTCTGGATCTAGCAAATTTCAACACTGTCCTCTGGACAAATCCAATAAACTCTTTAATATAAATATTTGTTCAGATACCTCCCCCTGCCTTCTAGCCCTGACCCGTTCCCCAGGTTCAGTCCTCACTTTTGCTTGAAGATCAAATCTCATCTCTTCCCTCCCTATTTGAGCATGTTTATATAACATTCTTCTCTGAACCCCTGCAGTATTTGTTTCTGTAAGTCTTATTTTGGTACTAAATTGTGTATAATAATTTGGCACTGTTTCATGGGTCCCATGTTTAGTGTGTATGTCATTTCTTCAGTAGACTATAATCAATTAAAAAGTTTGAATTCATCCTTTTCATTAAACAGGTATATATCCATGTAGAGATACCGAATAAGAACATGTTGATTTAATCAATAAGTACATAAAAGAGAATGTGAGGTAAGTAATTTCAGAAGTATCATAACTTGTACTTGAGGAGAACAGAGAAAACTATACTAGGGAACTGTCCAGGAAGACCTCAAGGGACTAAGAAAGCCTTGGTTGATTAGATGGTTGCATTAAAAAAAAAATAAATAACAAAACTAAACAAAAATATATGCCAGTGATAACTAGATTTAAAAATACATATCTACCAGTGAGAGTCCAGGAACTGAATTTTTAACCAGAAGTTAGTCCAAGGCAAAAAGCAGGATGTAGGGGACAGAGGTGGCAAGTGCTGTTAATCAAAGTCAAAGCAGAGTTTAACTCCATGCTGTCATTTCAAGCAAAATTAAGATAATCAATTAGTAAAGATAAATTAGTCAAATAATAGAGGTGCTCTGAGAAGGCTGCTAGAGTGAGGAAGGTACAATCATAATGGTCAGATCTCTAATTACTGAAAGATCTGGGCTAAAGCAAAAGGTTCTGTCACCGAGAGCTTGTATATGATGCAGACAATTTCAGGGCCATGCAGCGAGGTCAGAATGTTGAGTGATAAATGCAACATCCTCCCAAACTCGATACAAAATTTATTCTAAAGGTGCGGTTGGCACTCGGCCTGCATTTGGGGAATAAGTAGAGCTAGTTGCCATGACAGTAGTCGACAGCAATGAAGCCCATTAGAGGAAGCTTCCATCTGCCAATGAAATGGACAAATCCATCTTGCTTCTGCGTTCTGTAGTGAATGTTTTGATATTTTCTTCTGCCTTGCTTTCCGAAATCTGAATCAAAAGTAGAATGATGCAGTTCCTGAAAACAGCTGGAATGGATCCATTCCAAGAGAAGCATCATGGAAGATTTTCCTGTAGCATTTCCCTAGATTTGGGGGTTTTCCAAATCTCTGTTCTTCCTAAAATGGAATATTTTGCCATCACTCTGATTCTGTAAGCAATTCTTAGTCTTCTAGTAAATTCCTTTTTGTGAAGGTAAATAGAATTGGACAGATTGGAACCAATATCACTAATTCATGTGTAATCTTAACACACAATGTCAAATAATGTCTATTAATATCCATGTTTAAAATTGTATGCACTAAAGCGTGTATGACTAGAGAATATCGCTAATTTCCTCAAATGCCATTTCTAATTTTGTATTTGAGGAAAATAGCAAACATTGACTTTAGCCACCAGTTATTCTTGGACGGTGATTTTTATTTGTCATGTAAGTGTCTTTTATGTGTGCATCCCTAGTGCTTAAAAAAGTACTTGACACGTAGTGAGACTTTGATAAATGTTGTTTTGAATTAGTGTGTTCCTTCACAGTTATTACTGAAGGGTTACTTTGCCTTTCCATTGATACATGTTTCTGAGAATTTAAGTAATTCAGGGGCTTTTAGTTTAAAAAATGTCACCCATCTATGAAAGAGTTAAGTATATATTCTCAAAGCAAGATGTTAACCATATTTATAAAGCAAAATTATATGTGAAGTGCTGAAAATAATCTAAAAATTGATTATCAGAAAGAATAGACTGCCAGTTAGAAACTTTGACAGCAAAGGTCACTTATATATGCCTATATACGTGTGTATATATATATTTGTGTGTGTCTGTGTGTATCATACTTGTTCACCTGAAAAGTGATAGGAAGTGCCAATGATGTGAGTCTCACGCACTCAGGGGTGCACCTCTTGTACACACACTCTCCTGCCTTCAGTTCCTCAGTTTAAGAACAGGGACCTGAGAGAGGCAGCACTCTAGCTGATATTAATTGCTATGCCCAGGGAAAGAGGCAATTTATCAGATAACTGAGTCCCAAGCCATACAGGGCCTTAGAGATTAAAATGATCACCTTGAATTGCACTCAGAAGCTAAAAGGCAATCAGCGCAGGCGGCAGAGCACAGGTGTAACCTGTTTCCTGTAGCCAATCTAGTTAAGCAAGCGCACCGCAGCATTTGCAGGGTCTGAAGCTTCGGAGTGGTCTCTGAAGTGTTGTTCCACACCAAGCTCGGAGCTTGAATTGAATACAAATTTTTTGTGTGTTTGAGGATTTCTCCAGGAAGAAATAATTTTTAAAGAGAAAACAAATGAAAATTTTTACGAAACAGACTCCAGAGAATTTGTTAAAATCAAAGGGTGCCAGTAAAATCAAATGTGCTATTGAAATGATGAGCAAGAAAGTTTGCAAAACATGATGCCCAACGCATCTGTAAGTTCTTACGATATTCGCACTTCCTTCTCGAACTAGAAAATCACTGGAGACATTAGTGTGCTATTTCCTCCCGGAGTTCATCCTCACTTTTTAACGTAGGAAATACTATTTACTATCACAATTGAAGTCAGAGCTAAACAAACTCATTTAATAATGAAAGCTCGTGGAAAGGCTTCCACGGGGGCATAGGGTCCTTCTAATATCCAGGGGTCAGTGTAAGAATCACATTGGATAAACACAAGAGAATGGCTCATGGTTTAAGTATCAGGTTCGACATTTTGAGACTCCTTTGGACATTTGGTTTAAATCCCCCTGTGGATAGTAGTCTTTCGGTGGTAGATAAACTCAATTTGTGCAATGAACTATGCTTTTCCCTTTATGATCTGCTGTTATCTGCCTCCCTGTTCTACTTTCGCGGTACAAGAAAGTTCCATTTGTACCTGTATCTTTCAGTTAATAGCAGTAGGAAGAGATGACACCATCCTTACTGATCATACCTTCAAGTTGAAACCCATAGATGAGAGAAAGTATGCCACAGAAAAAGTTTTCATCTCTAGAAAATGAAAGTAGGAAGTTTTATTTTAAATATTCAAAACCATCGACACAAATGATCTTATTGAAATTTGATTCTTTTTTTTCTAGTAGTACTTAATGTAAAAGACATATAGATATCAAAGAGAAGTTCCTAATCATTTCTAAAAAGTTCAAACTGCAATTTAATGTACAATTAATGAAAGTAAGAGCAAGCAATAGCGTATTACCTACTACTAGAAGGACTTCTTTTGTATAATCCTTCAATGATGCAAAGAGTCATCAAAAGTTGCAAAATACAAGAGGAAGATATAAAAACAAACTGGCTAACATAGAAAGTGCTGGAGGCCTGAGCATGTAAATCTTTGCCAAGAAAAATGCTTAATGTTGTTATTAGTACTTCTGAAAGAAACTGCCATTATGAAATACTTAGGGCCACAGATATTTGCCAAATTATCATCACGTGATAGCTTCCAAGTTACTCAGAAATGACTAAAGAAGATTCATTTTTTGAATCATTCTCAATAACAAGTTTACATTGTTCTTATTGTATTCAAATTTTGCAACTTGATTTAACCTAACGATTGGAATTCCTCGAATACAGTTTAAATTAAAACAAAGCAGTCTAATACAAGTTCACTTTCTTTCATTGCTCTATTAGATTGGTCTTTGATTTCTTGCCAGCTTTCAAGCCAAGTGTACTCTTTCCTTAACTTATATTTATCTAGGAGATTTATCTATTTGTCTAGAAGACTTGAACTATTTTATAATGCTTTCTTGACAAATGCTTGAAATAGAAAAAAGAAACAATTTCATGTAGGTCTTGTCTCATTGACTAAGAAAGAAAAAATATTAAAATCTGCGATTTCTTCAATAATCTTCAGTAAGGAAAAAATATGTACACTGAGAAACAATGTTTTAAGTGGGCACAAAATTGTATATGATTTGTAACCATTAATAATTAGTCACTTGATGCCAATTCTTACTAATGTAATGCATTATGTATGGGTTAATACAGTGAAGCCAGTAAGAGTTATGTTCTAATGTACTGATTATGTGAAAAAAATAATGTTGAAAGATGTTCAACACTGCTAATCATCAGAGAAATGCAAATCAAAACTACAATGAGATGGTACCCAGTTAGAATAGCTTAGTATCAAAAAGGGAACTCTTGTACACTATAGGTGGGAATGGAAATTAGTAGAACCATTATGGAAGACAGTATGGAGGGTCCTCAAAAAATGAAAAATGGAACTGCCATATGATTCAGCAATCGAATTACTGGATATATATCCAAAGGAAATAAAATCAGTATGTCGAGGAGACATCTGCACACCTATATTTATTGCAGAACTATTGACAATAGCCAAGAAATGGAACCAATCTAAATGTCCTTCTACAAATGAATGGATAAAGAAAATTTGGGATTTATCTACAGGAATACCATTCAGGCATCGAACAGAATGAAATCCTGACATTTACGGCAACACGGATGAACCTGGAGGACATTACGTTAAGTGAAATAAGCCAGGCACGGAAAGACAAACACTGCATGATCTCGCTCATGTGAAATCTAAAAAAGTTGTTTTCATAGAAGTAGAGAGTAGAGTAGTGGTTACTAGAGGCTGGGAAGGGTAGAGGGGAGGGAGGCCAAGAGAGGTTGGTCAACGGGTACCAAGTCACAGCTAGGAAGGGTCTATTACACAGTGGGGTGACTACAGTGAATAACAGTGTTGGGTAAATTTCAAGATTCAAGATTTTGAATGTTGTTACCACAAAGAAATGATAAATATTAAAATGATAGACATGGTAATTACCATAATTTGATCATTCTACTATTTATACAAGCATTGCATTGAAACTCTCATTGTGCCCTATGAATATATACAATCATGACGTATCAATTATAAATAAAAATTAATTTAAAGATTATCGTGAAGGTAACTGGTTCTACTGTCCCTATATATTCTCTTTCTTAGAACTTCCTAGCCACAGGTTTTGCATTATTTCTCTGTAGAGATTCAGGAAGATCAAACTTAGCCACCTCTTCTTCATCTTCCTACATACAGAATAGAATAGTCGGGTGCTACAAAGAAACTCTAAAGTAGCACTTTCTCCAAGGATAATAAGTTTTATCATCTTTGCCATCCATTATGGTAGCCTTGAGTCACATGTAGTTACTGAGCCCATAAATATGGCTAGTAGGACTGAGGAACTGAGCTTTTATTATTACCTAATTTTATTTAAATTTCAATTTAAAAATTCTCATCTGGCCAACAACTTTTATTAGAAAGTAAGTAACTTTTATTAAAATGTAGTCATGCTCATTTGTTTACATACTGTCTATAGCTGAATTTGTGCTAAACAACAGAGTCAAATAATTTCTACAGAGACCTCATGATTCACAAAACCAAGATATTACCTGGCCCTTTACAGAAAAAGTTTGCCGATGCTGCTCTAGAGGATATTTTTGCTTTTAGACTGGGAAGAGGTTCCTTGATACCTGATTGAGTTTTATGAGCTTTCTGAAATGCTAGAAAACCTCTATCACAATCTTACCTGACTTCACAGTTTGATTACAGTCACTGAGGTTTCTTGATGTCTCTTGGATTTTAGAGAAGTGTGTTTAAGACCTAGTCTCTCCCTCATAACTTACGAGGCACATTCAGCCCGATGTTTTCCAGGAGACAGTGGAGAGGCTTGGGCCATTATATAGAGCATGGATTCATTAAGAAAAGGAAACACACCTCCCTTCCTTTTATGTATCTCCACTGAGTACATAGGAGGTGCTCTATCACTACTTTTTGAATGAATTAAATGAATGAAAGAAACATATACATGAGTAAATTAATTTCACTACCCTCAGAAATATAAATATCTCTATACTCATGCTTTCTTGTACTGCTAAAATATTTCTGTAATACTATGAATAGGACAGGAATCATGAGAATTGTGTGTAATCACCACATCATCACATACAGATTCAGATCATTTTCTTCTTTCAAATAATTTACAATAAGAAAATGTGAAACTTTCTTGAAAAAACTGCATCACTAACATCTATAATTGAATGGTATGCATGAAGAAATTATTTTCTTGGATAAACAAATTTGGGTGGCCAGTGCCACCATGATGCTGTATTGAAAACTCTCTTTCCTTTCTCTACTGAGTTTTAATCGGTTTATCCTCCCCTGCCCATACACAACCATTTAATATAGTTTATTATCTTTCTTTCTTCTAAGAGAAGTTAGTAAATAGTATACTTGAAATATGATTTTAAATTGCATCCAGAAGTTTTAAAGAAAATGATACCTAGTTAAAAGCAAGAGGCCTTGACAGCTTTTTAAAAATCAATTTGCTTCTTGGATATGTATGCCCAAATCCCCAAAATGGGATTTATTGTTAAAAAATGCAAACCAAATGTTCTCCTGGACAAAAAGTTCTCTGTCAATTAAGTCTTTGCTCATTATCAGCTGACAACAAAAAAAGTGTATTGTAAGTGAATTTTAATTCTTAGTTCTCCTCCCTCACAAAATACTCCATACTTTTGAAACTAGATTAATTCTGTCCCATGTATTGGAATCTCCCCTTCCCCTTTCTTCACCTGACTAACGTCCAGAAGTCCTTTAAGACTGGATTAGGCATCCCTTTGTTTAAGAAACCATAGGCTGGTCTGAGTGCACATCCTAGACGATCCCACAGGTTCCCACCGGTGCCATCAAATACAGAACTTACTTCTTTTACTGTATTGAAATCATCTCTTGACGTGTCTGTCTCTCCAGTCAGATTTCAAGCTCCTTGAGCATATCTTGATGGCAAGACTCAATTCTGCTGGGTGCTTCCTAAATACTAAACCGAATCTGTTCAACTCAGTTAAGACAGAGAGAGAAATCTGTTCAAAATTACTCTGATGATGTAAATCAGTTTTCAGGAAGCAGCTCTCTGAATCTGCCTGCACAATAACTGGAATTCACGTGAATGAATGATAAGAGGCAGATGTGACATATTTCTGAAACTGGAAGTTTTAATGAATTTCTAAAAAGAGGCCCTAGAGTTGTGATCTAATGCTTAGAAGCATGTACTTCCTGCCCCACCCTACTTCTTAAAACCTGTGTTACATAGCTGCCTTTGTAGCATGAAGTTTGTTAATTTAATAAATTATTTTTAAAACTTACTAGACAAATACATTTTGGGCCTATTTCAGTTTTATTCCCATTTTATTAACCTTATTTCCATGCAGCATTGAAAACACGTTTCCTCTTTTGAAATTTTATTTCTCTTTATTTTCATCACTATTTTGTTATTTATTTGACTAGCTCTTCTATATCTCTTTTTATTTTTTTTTCCTCCCTTTGCAACTCACTTTGTGCTTAGACATCTTTTTATCTCTTTATTGATTTTCTGAAAAAAATCACACTGTGTGTAGATGTTCTCAAATTCAGTCCCAATCACATTTATAATTGTTTGCAAAGCTTCTCCACTACACAGCCGATATCTAATATGCAGCAAGACCTATATCAAACATCCAGCTTGCTCCCCCATCCCTACTCCAGTGTTTCTTCCATCTTGAACTCAATTATTTGGTTCACAGTCCAACCTAAGTTTGAGCCTTGGAATACTCACTGGCCCTGTTTCTCTCTTTATGTATAACAGCAGCAACACACACATAACTAAATCTTTGCTTCGTCTGAACATTTAGCCACCGTGAATATAAAATGTTACTTTGTAAAAATAGTGCAAA
>NW_012150396.1:2989403-2990932 GCF_000956105.1 Propithecus coquereli | reverse complement strand
AATTTTGTGTAAAATCTTGATAATTAATTCAAAGGGACTGAGGAGAGAATGAAAACAAGTAAAAATATCATATGGGAGATCATGTCAAGATTTTTTTCTAAAGAATAATGTCAGCATCTGTGGATCATGGAGATTCTGCAGCCTAAGCTAAGAGCAAACCTATCCCCCAGTATGTACTTTTCCTATAAGGGTTTGTGTTTAACATTATGGATCAAGTTAGAATTTAAGAATTTCAAAGAGAAAATATTTCTGATAGTCGTACTTTTTTTCAGCTTTTCATGGAAGCACATTCCCTCTACAAAAGTGTGGTGAAAACGGACAAAAGAAATGGATGATTTAGTTAGATTTGCATAAATTCTAGAAAGCAGCTTAGTATGACAAACATATCATAAAGGATGGAATGCTTAGCAAAAATCTGAAGATGAATTCAATAGAGAGAGAAGAGAAAGAGGAGAGGAGAGGGGGTGAGAGAGAGAGGAGAGAAGAAAATATAGCTAAGAAATGATTAAATGAGGAGTGTTTGCTAACATTCACAAATTGAATACCTAAATGTTATATAAGGTATTTCAGTGGGTTTCTGAAAAGAATAAGTTTATGTAAGACTGAGTTGCAAAACAATTGATTGCTCTAATATAACACTATGTTATGGACCATTATTTATAAGTGAATACGTGTATTGCTAAGTTGAACAGAAAATGTCCGAGATTTTCATGTAATGTTAAGAAAGAGGCTGTGTATTTCAAGCAGAAACAAGTTTTGTTACATTCATTCAGTCCGAGAAATAAACGAAAAAGCATTGGGGTGAAAAATATTAAAAAGGAACATTTTCTTTTCCTTTTTCTTCATGAGAAAATAAAGAAAACTAAAATAATTTGTATGAAAGTGGACAGATACTTCATTTAAGGAACATCTGGGGAAAAGGACAACATGTATGTAAACTAACCAGATGTTTATGATTAGTTCCTAGTTAACATCACCCAGCTGGCTCAGGATGATTTTTATGGAGGGAGAGCATTGTAGAACGCCACATGCTTAAATAAATCATGAGTACAGCAGTCATGGTTCTGGGGCAAAAGAGCTACACATCCTATTTTAGGTAACCTCTTCAAATCACGCCATATAACATTAGAGCGGCCGTTGCTCCCCAGCACGGTATCTGTTTCCAGTTTCCTCCTACAATTTGATGGGTGTCATTATGTGTCAGCCTGCATTCTGTTTTATAATGTTGTAACACATTGTATGGGTTTTGTACCAGGTGAAGTCCATTACAATATTTTATATTACTATATATTACCATCACTGGGTTGGGAAAACATATACTACACTTCTTTTATGTTAAATATTTTCTTTGGAAATGGGTTGTTGATATATTGTTGAGATATTTATAACAAGGTCTATATTTCAATTTCAATTAGAAAGCCATTCCTAACTAAATGTGATTTAAATAGAGCTTTCCATTTTCATCCCATTCAAACAATGAATATGTATATTTGTACACCAAATATTTAAATTCAATAAAGAAGAAAGAG
>NW_012150396.1:2974329-2975378 GCF_000956105.1 Propithecus coquereli | reverse complement strand
ATCTAAGAACAGTGCTGCCTATCTGCAAAAATATTCACTGTGGTATGTAATGCTTTAATTTATGAATTGCCACAAAAATCTTTGTAAATTTTTTTAAATGTTGAGATTCTTTTGTCAATTGATAGCAAAAAACAAAACAAAGGAGAATCAGAAGGGAAAGGAATGAAAGAAAGTGACTAAAGTATATTTTTATGACATAATTGTTTACTTTCATGTAGTATAGATTTTGATATCACAAATAGATGAAAGTCAAGAGTACAAAAAACTTAGCTAAACCTTTTCTGAGAGAGAGAAAGAAAAAGAGAGAGAACTACTGTTAAGCAAGACGAAAATACTTATTCATTTAACCATTTATTCCCCACCTTGTTTCACAAATCATTTTGGATAGATATATTTAAAGCTGGGTACAGAAAACATTATCCATAAAACAGAGTTTTGTTTTATCTTGTTTTCCTTTTTCCTCAACACTTCATAGACTCAGTTATGAAATGCCAACCAATATGTTCAATATCAATGGAAGGATATGTTTCACAAATGTCCTAAATCTTGCACCAAATGCCATTACTGGACAGGAAATGAGTGCTTTGGTTGAACAGGTCCAAAGGAAAATAGAATAAATTATACACTTGCACATCAATTAAGAGCAGTTAGAGGTTATTTGTGTAAATGGCTTCCATACCACTAGATTCTGAATGATGAGGGTTGTTTGGATTTATCAATGATTCTCAATCACCTGCCCCTTAATTACAGACTGCTCTCCAAACCTATAGTTAGGAGTATTAAAGTGAATGTTTCTGTCATCTGAATTATTGTGTGGAGTTGTTTGGGTCACCAGGTTAAGGGGAATTCATTATATTGACTTCAGGGACTAATGTTGGTGATCACTTTCTCTATCTACTACTGCTATATTGAACAAGTCAAGGCATACATGCATAGTTTTTCATTAAATGGCTAATGTTCATTTAAAATAAGTGCTCCTTTATAATGGTAAAAAATGAAACTGACCTCATTACTCTTGGCTTTTCCTATATCACTTTGCTGAATTAATT
>NW_012150396.1:2972729-2974279 GCF_000956105.1 Propithecus coquereli | reverse complement strand
ATGATATAGAATTAATATACAAATAATAGATCAGAGGAAAAAAATCTACAACATTTAAAACTGACAAGAAATACTTATCTAGAATTCACAAATCAACAAGAATAAGGTAACAATCCCATTAGTTAGGGAAATGAAATAATCAAATTTCAGAAAAGGAAAAGTTTAAAACCTCCAAAGAAGATACAGTGGAAATGTAGGTTCAACAGCCATTCTGAAGTGAAATTTAGATGGCAGTGCTTTGTGAAATTAAGAATCCATGATTACATAATCCAAATTCTGCTCCTGCAATAATATCCTAGAGAAATTGTTATATAGGTTCATAATAGACAACAGAGGAGTTAATGGGCATATTCATATTCTGTAAATCAACTTTCTAGGATTTCTCACTCCTTAAGGGGAGGAAAAACTGCCAAAAACACTAATTGTGAAGAAAAAAAAATTTGAATCACAAAATATTTCATTCTATCTTTTGAAAAAACCATTATCCTCAATTAGATCCCTAATCTCTCATGGTTGCTAGCTTTTGATAGCGCATGTGGGTTGATTGTTTTGGCTATATTTATAAAAGTGTGTTAGCAAATACTTCCTTCTTATTTTTCAGTCTAAAATATATAAACATTTTCTGAGGTACAAACAAGAACCGTGTTTGGGGGGGGGCACGAGGAATTTTCAGGGGAATTTAAAAACAAGTATTCTTATTTTAATGTCAGACATTTTGAGTATTACACGATAAAATGTCTTTTTATTCTCTGCCTCATATAAGGGATGGATTTGGTAATGATGACAACAGTAGATAGTAAAACTTAATAGAATACTAATTGGCTTGGATTTTTTTTTTGAAATAACCCTAAACTTCTGATGCAAGGAAAATTCCTAGTAAGGGTCTAAGAAAATACAAGAGTTTTATGCATGGAGATTCCCACAAGTAGATCTAAATGCTGGTATCTGATGAATACATGATGAATACAAATACTCCCTTTTGAAGACATGAGTGGGAGGGGAAGGAGTCAAAAACTTTTAAATGCATGTGATGATTTGGGGATTTTTGAGCCTGAGAAAGGGCAAAATGCCTTCTCAAGAGTCATTTTAAAATGAATAATATAGAAAAAGTACTCAGAAAAGTATAATACGGTAATGGAGTGAAAAAGAAAATAAGAGAAAGCATCTAGTGCTTGGCACTGCATCAGCACCACTCCCGTTCCATTGTGCAACATCAGACTCTTCCTTAAAACCCATTTATATAGCACCATTTGGAGCAAACCCACAAGTCAATACAGACCACGTCACTTTTTCTAAACAAAGAATGGACGGTCTAATTTTAGGGATGGACACACTTGAAGCTCGGACTTGGGGGGGGAGGGCATCATACGTAACCTAATCATCTGTACCCCCATAAGAAGCTGAAATAAAAAAAAAGATAGCAAAATGTTGATAAATGATGAAACTGAGAGATAGGTACATGGGGATCCATATCATTCTCTCTACTGTCATGTATTGTCGAAATTTCAAAAATAAATTACTTTAAAGAAAAAAAAATAAATTGAGCAACT
>NW_012150396.1:2946596-2960166 GCF_000956105.1 Propithecus coquereli | reverse complement strand
TTGAATGCCTTATAACTTTTTCTTTAATCTGTATCTGTAGTTTTGTTGTCACGAAAGACAAGTCAACCAACTTTCATTTGTAAATATAATTGCCACCACGTCATCCTCATAAACAATAAATTTTATTGTGATATTTAACTATCAATTATGAATTATTAGTGATATAGTATTTACTAATTGTCCTACTACTCTCTCTAGATTATTGGTTGTAAAATGGATTACATTTCCAATTTACCAAGGATTCAAAGTTTTGTCCTAAAGAGGATAAATGAAATATGAATCATAATTAAGTCCCATTAGACTAACTCTGAAATATGTATTTTTATTGTTAGCAAGTTTTAGACAAATAAAAAGGAAAATATATACCTCTGTTTTTCTAGCTTGATAGTACCAACCCTGCTATATGTAGTTCAACTGGTTTTAGAGCTGACTTGTTGTTGATTATATTAAATACCAATAGTGCTCCTGTCCTCTTTCACTCATGTACATGGGGACAGATGGGTCAAAACACATACACAAGATTCCCACGGGGAAAGGATGTGACTTAGATCTAAAAGTACAGAGTTTAGGAGGTGCGAGTTCGTCTAACACAGCAAGTCTCAAAATTTAGTACGCATGCTATTTACCCAGAGAATTTGCAATAATGTGCATTCTGATTCAGCAGATCTGATGTGGGGCTTGAGATTCCGCATTTTTCACAAGCTCCGGAGTAATGCAGATGCTATTGATCCATTGGCCACACTTTGCGTATATCATTTTATTTTAAAAATGAGAAGACTGTGAAAATGTTGGAAAAACTCTTCTAGACATTGGCTTAGGCAAAGAATTTATGAAGAAGACCCCAAAAGCAATCACAGCAACAACAAAAACAAATAAATGGGACCCGATCAAATTAAAAAGCTGCTGCACGGCCAAGAAAACTGTCACGAGAGCAAACAGACAAGCTACAGAATGGGAGAAAATATTCACATGCTACACATCCGATAAAGGGCTGATAACTAGAATCTACGCAGAACTCAGGAAAATCACCAAGAAAAAAAATCAAACAACACCATTAAAATGTGGGGAAAGGACATGAACAGAAAATTTTCCAAAGAAGATAGACTAATGGCCAAAAAACATATGAACAAATGCTCAACATCTCTAATCATCAGGGAAATGCAAATCAAAACCACAATGAGATATCCACTTATCTCCAGTGAGAATGACCATTATCAAAAAGTCCCGAAACAATAAATGTTGGCGTGGATGTGGAGAGATAGGAACACTTCTACACTGCTGGTGGGACTGCAAACTAGTACAACCTCTGTGGAAAGCAACATGGAGATACCTCAAAGAACTAAAAGTAGAACTACCATTTGATCCAACAATCCCACTACTGGGTATTTACCCAAAGCAAAAGAAGACACTCTATAAAAAAGACATCTGCACTTGAATGTTTATAGCAGCACAATTCACAATTGCAAAGGTGGTGAAATGACCCAAGTGACCATCAATACATGAGTACATTAATAAAATGTGGTATATGTACACCATGGAGAATTGCTCAGCCATAAAAAAAGAAAAATGCTGACCTACCTCTTGTATTATCCTGGATGGAGCTGGAGTCCATTCTTCTAAGTGAAATACCACAAGAATGGAAAAACAAGCGCCACATGTACTCACCATCAAATTGGTACTAATTGATCAACACTTACCTGCACATATGGAAGTCACATTCATCGGGTGTCGGGCCGGTGGGAGGGGGCAGGAGGAGATGGGAAAACTCACACCTAATGGGTGCAGAGTGTGCTTTCCGGGGGATGGGCATGCTTGTAGCTCTGACTTGGGCGGTGCAAAGGCAATTTCGGTATCCAAAGTGTACTCCCATAATATTCTGAAATTAAAATAATTAATTAATTAATTAAAAAAACAAAGGAGAAGACCGAGTCCTGGAAAATGTAAATTTTCAAAGTTGGCATTGGTACTTAGATGAATATAGGTCCACCATAACTAAAAATTACACCCTGAGGTTATCCTCACTGGAAGATGCTGAACATATTTTCATCAGCCATAACATCTCCCACAGGGTTTTATCTATAGTGGGGCCTATCAAATAAATACTCCCTGAAGGAATTAAGCCTCAGAAGCTTTGCCTTCGTTCTCATCTCAGTAAGTAGCTACAATCTGGCTCTGATCCCTGCCTGAGCAGCTTCTATTTTAATGTTCCTCGTATCAGCAGTGGCGCCCTATGTACACAGGTGCATGCGGCAGGGACTCGGAAGTCATCTGTAACATGCTCTTGTCCCCAGACATGGAATATGCATAGTATCTGTTGTTGCCACAAGGAAGGTATACCTTAAATCTGTTCAGTTCTTTTCACTGCCACTGCCACCTTCCCTATCCAAGACTTTTCCACCTCTCAACTAAACAATCCAAGTCTTCCTCGTACCTCCTCAAACTGCCAATATTACCTTCATTTTTCTACTGAACTAAAAACCACACAATCATTTGCTCAATCCTACTTTTGACTTCTTCCCTATGAACTCTCCTCACAGCATCTAGATAAATAGCCTTAATATGTTCATTGGGTCTTGTCACATCCTTGCTTAAAATTTTTCAAAGCTGATACATTGAAACTAAAACACTAACGTGGTCCAGAATCTCTCCCCTCATCTGGCACATGGAAGCCTCCCAAGCCCGTCTCGTGCTGTGCTCGCCTAAATCAACACTCTCACTCGGGCCTTTTTGGTCCCTCAGCCTCAGGTATTGTTCCCTCTACCTAGAATGTTCTTTTGCCTACTTTTTACCATGCAACTATACTCATCCTTTGAATGAAATATTACATGTTCCAGAAGGCCTTCTCTGATCTCCCTTCCTACATAGGTCATCCCGTCCTCATAATACCATGTACTTTTAAAAAAATCACTTCTTACAGTCACAGTCTTTATGTACATGGGTGTGATTATTTGTTTAGTTTCTGTACCTCCCAATAAGCTGTAAACTGCACAAGGACAAGAAATGTGTTTTGGTCACCCCTTTCTTCTCACCCTTCTATTCTAGCTCATAAAAATGCTCACTACATAAATAAGTGAAATGACCAGAGCTAGCCAGGAAGCTGAGAGCTTTCTAGAGATATTATGGGGGAATATTCCCCACACTAATGTTGTAGTGATTACGTGAATGGGCAGTCAAGATGAGGACAGTCAGGCGTGAGGAAGATGAGTAAGAAAAGAGTTTTCTTTATTACCTCAATTCGCATATGTGCATAAACTTTACATCGATAGACACACATTGTCATGGACTAAAAGTTTGTTTTCTCCCAAAAGCAATCTGTTGCAATCCTAACTCCCGGTGTTATGGTGTAGGAGGTGGAACCTTTGGGAGATGGTCAGGTCATGAGGGTGGAGTCCTCATGAATGAGATTCGTACTCTTAACCAAGTCATCAGGGAGATGATTTCTCTCTCCCATGTGAGGATACAGTGGGAAGACAACCATCTGCCAGCCAAGAAGAGTGCCCTCCCCAGACACCTCTATGCCTGTGCCTTGATCTTGGATTTTTCAGGCTTCAGAACTGTGAGAAATAAACGTTTGATGTTCAAATAACCCAGTCTATTGTATTCTGCTATAGTAGACCAAACTGACTAAGACAAACACATACTCACACACCACGACCACAATTAACAACAGACCTAACTCTGGATGCTGTATCTAAAGAAAAATCATCTAACCCTCCGGGATTCACTTTTTTCATCTACCAAATAAGAAGTTTGCACTAAACTCTCCTGTAATATTTGAGGATTTCTAAGACTCCAAGCTGACCAAGTAGATGGCTCCTTTCCATGCAATATCAATTTCACTTCCATTACAGCTTTGTGTGCTTTGAGTCTTAAACTGTTACACCCTTGAGAACTGTATTTTAAAGTGAAAATAACCCTTGTGAAGGGCAGTGCCATAGCCATTATCAGCAAACACTTTATCAATTACTCAAATGTCATCCAGGGATAAGAAGCGTGCTGTACACACAGCGTAGGCTCAAAGAGCTATGCCCCACGCGCTCATCTGGCTTGTCTGCAGTTTGAGCCACACCTTTCTTCTTGGAACTCTCTTCTCCCTTGGCCACCAAATCTCTGCCAGCTCTTCATATACAACTGTCGTCCTCACAATTTCTTTATGCCAATTAAAAAGCACCCAATACTCCTCTTCTAAATCATGAATTATATATGGCATGCACTATACTCATAATTAGGTATGAAGAAACTAGCTTTACCCAATTAGCTTCTACTTTGCAGGAAAAGAATTTGGCTCATTCTTAAAATGTGGAATTGTTGCTTAAAGTCACTCAATTTGCATCCTTAAGTGACATATTGCCTTTTGTATATATGTTAAAAGTGGACATTCACATACACTGAGTGTCTGTAGAGACCTTGTGTCCATACAAACCTGGCTGTACCATCGTGAGTCATGTTAGTCAGCATCAAAAAGGGAAAAATCGCTAAACTCAAACCTAGGAGTGGCAATATGTGTAGTTTTTGATAGAATTAAAATAAAATTCTTGTGAGGGAACAAATACTAGATACAGCATGGACTTTCAGTTTCCTTTTTATCAATTTCTCACATGACCTTGACTATCTAAAAAGTACCCTTTTCTGAATCGTGTCCAAATTATTGAGATGATGGCATCTCGATTAAAATAACCTCCTTATCAAGATCGCTTAACCTTTCTACAGTGTGTCTCATAAAACTAGATGATGGGCCAGGCACGGTGGCTCACGCCTGTAATCCTAGCACTCTGGGAGGCCGAGGCGGGCGGATTGTTTGAGCTCAGGAGTTCGAGACCAGCCTGAGCAAGAGCGAGACCCCGTCTCTACTAAAAATAGAAAGAAATTAATTGGACAACTAAAAATATATAGAAAAATTAGCCGGGCATGGTGGCGCATGCCTGTAGTCCCAGCTACTCGGGAGGCTGAGGCAGGAGGATCGCTTGAGCCCAGGAGTTTGAGGTTGCTGTGAGCTAGGCTGATGCCACGGCACTCACTCTAACCCAGGCAAAAGAGTGAGACTCTGTCTCAAAAAAACAAAAAAAACCAAAAAAAAACACTAGATGATGGCATTTTCACTAACTCTTGTGTTCACATTTACTAGCTATGTTACTCTATTTCCTAAATCTACGTTAATCTGAGAAAACAGTATCTTCCTTGCCTACGTTACAGACATTTTTTAATCTCTTAGATGATTTTTTTAAAATGTCACAATATGCCTGGAACTTCAGGGCTCATCTGGCTATAGACTCAGAAACCATACTACAAGGATTTAAATTTTAGATTTACTTATCATTGATCAAGCATTCTTGGGCAAGTCTCTTAAACTTTATCAGTATTACTATAAAAATTTAAAATCTGAATACAAATAAATCATTTACATCGATTGAGAATATGATATGTGTTAAACAATCTTGTTACTACTTTTTCAATATTTGTAGACAGTATATCTTTCAATGTGCAGAAGCTATAGTAAAATGTATTGTGGTGTGATCTTCACACTGTAAGTGTAGAAGTTCGCATGTGTAGATTGAAATTAAGTGTATAATGCTCACAAAACTGAACAAGTAACCTCAAGAACTTCACAAGGAATATTTGATAAATGACGACAAACAATATTTCTCTTTGATAAAATTAAATATCTAACCTAGCTATCTAGGATCCTAGAGGTAGATCCAAAATGGAGTAGCATTACTCTTCAACTCACAACCTGGCTGCCCTCCCTCTTCCAAGTAAAGAGAAACACACAGAATAGAAGTGAAATTTAAGAGGAATCTAAGAACACAAAGGGGGGAAACTTAGGGAATAACGAACATCAATAATTCATATTCAGTACATTAACATGCCGTACAGGTTGTGGCCTAGGAAAAGTAGGCTATACCTGCAGTCCCCAACCCCCAGGCTGAGGACCGGTACCGACCGGTGGCCTATTGGGAACGAAGCCGCACAGCAGTAGGTGAGCAGCAGGCAGGTGAGTGAGCGAAGCTTCATCTGTATTTACAGCCGCTCCCCATTGCTGGCGTCACCACCTGAGCACCGCCTCCCATCAGATCAGTCACCCATCTCCCCCGGATGGGACCATCTGGTTGTAGGAAAACAAGCTCAGGGCTTCCACTGATTCTGCATTATTCTGCATTCTGTAAGTTGTATAATTATTTCATTACATATTTCGATGTAATAATAATAATAATAGAAATAAAGTGCACAATACAGGTAATACATTTGAATCATCCTGAAACCATCCCTCCCCACCTCCTAGTCCATGGAAAAATTGTCGTCCATGAAACTGGTCCCTGGTGCCAGAAAGGTTGGGGACTGCTGGGCTACACGACAAGGCCAGGTGGATAGTAGTCTAGACCGTCTAGGTTTGCGTAAGTGCACTCTATGATGTCCACGCAACGAGAAAATCACCTAACAGACATTTCTCACCATGTATCCCTGTTAAGTGACGCATGACTATATTTACTTTCCAAACACTATTTTTAAGGATATACTTTAGCAACATGATAGGTGAGCCAAGAAAGAGAGAAACATCAGATCCAGAAAACAGAGAATCCAACAGTGAAGACTGGGATGAAGGCCCAGGGATTATAACCTCTGCAACAGAACTTCAGGACAAACGATTGAGCTTTAGCAAGAGCATGGAGAGCCATAAAAGGAAGATCTCTAAGAAGAAAAGTATTGACTTCATAGAGAGTTTGAGCACTTTGAATAATTATTATTAGGTAGGTATTTGACAGATCTCCTGGAGGCTTTGGAAATAAATGCTAATAGGCAAATATGAAACTAAACAAATTAAATATGAGGTCATTAACCTCAAAAGTAATCAAACATGTTATAGAAAAGGTAGAAAATATAATAAAGGATAAGCTTCAACTATCAAGATGTAGAGTCAAAATATGTAATGTCAAAAATTGATTTAATTAATATGTTATATAGACACATGGGCATAAGAGAAAGAACAGATTTGAAAGTTAAAAGTATTTGGCTATAGGATACGGAAATAAAGTATAGAAGGTATGGGGTAAGGGATTGTTGTATTTGTAATAAAGTCTTCTAGTATTCTTTTAGTTTTGCCGGATAACAAATGATCACATTTGAAAGGTATACAATATGCACAGAAATCCTAATCAAGCAGTGTGAGTCAGCACATTTGGAGGGTAAGTGGCTAGTTTTGCTGTCAAGCAGATGTCATTTTCATCCAGCCTCTTCCACTCACTGTTCTAGGTACATTACTTATTTATCCCTTCTTGGCCTCGGTTTCCCTATGGGAAAAACAAGGATGATAATATGTTCTCTGAAATGTTGTTATCAGAAATAAACAAGATAGTGATTATAAAGAAACTGGAATATAGCACACTCTTAATAAGTGTGAGCTCACTTCTGCTTTCTTTTAAGTTGGCGGTTCTCTGAATAAATATATAAATACCTTGTACTCTTTAAGAAAGCTCACCAAAATTAATTTGACAATATAAATACCTGAGATCCACAAGGCCAAATCTAGAATGTATGCAAATCTAACCATCTGGTATTCAGCTAGTGAAAGTGTCTAAGACATTAGAATAGATCCTGACATTCACTGAAGATAACGCATTGCGTGAAATGGCAGGAAATTAAGGATTTGATTTTTTGATCTAAAAACTTCCACTGTGTTGGCTAGAAACGTACCCTTTCCCCAAATATTTGTTTGGTCCAGGAATTCTAAATCCATCTTTGCATATAGGGAGAGCTTTTGTTTAGTTTTACAGCACTTTTTCTACTAAAATATTTGATGTCATGAGATACATTTAAGTACAACTAATAAACACATTTTCTGAAATTAAAAAGAAAAAAAAACTTCCACCAAATGAGTTCCCCAAATTACCTGACTTTCTCATGGTTCTGATGTTTTCTCTGCATCAATGAAAGAGACACAATGATGCTGATTTATCTACTTGGAGCTGTACAAACGATGTATTTTCTGTACAAAGTACACTGGCTTCTTGCAAGAGAGTGTTGCAACACAAACAAAAGTATTTTTTAATTTAATGGAAGGCTTTGTGCTGTATGTACTGTTTGTATAGACCTGACCCTGCTCTTTCTCTCTAGAAGAGATCTTTCACCTCTTCTTTTGTGAACATTGCTATTTTGGATTAAAGAAACACCAAAAAAATATGGCTTTTTCTTTTCAGCTAAATGTATTACTTTTATTACAGACTGGAGTGCAAATTATTAGAGTTTGTCTTTCTTCACGAAATTGTACCTGGGGAGATGATGTGAGACAAAGACAACATTTAGGTCCAAGACATCCCTTGATTTAGAGCACTAACATTTCACACACTTTAAAGTGCGTAAGAATCACCTGGGATCTTGTCACCATGCAGATTCTGGTTCACAGGTCTGGGATCAGGGTCCTAGAGTCTGCATATCTAACAAGCTCCCTGGGGATGCCAATTTAGCTGAATCTCGAAGGACATTTTGAGCGTGAAAGATTAAACGGCAATGTCACCATGCTAATGTGGTACAGGCCATGCAAATTAAGATTACCCACTGTGCTGCACATTAACCACTTTTCAATATCTGTGCTGGAATTCACTACCGAAGTCTCCAGATTGGAAGCGAGCTAGTGCCTTCTGGATAAAACAACAGGTGAAGAGTGAGCTGAGACTGAAAGTGCACCATCTGCCCAGATTATTCAACGCCTTGCTGCGTTCAGTCAGCCCTTCTTCACTCTCCATTACCCCCATTAGTCCCCTGAGGTTAGTGCTCGGTGTTGATCGTATCTTGGTCAAGACAATTGTTGCTGATTAACTACAATTACTGGTAATGGGACCAGCTTTCTTTCAGAGACTAATACCCTCAGCTCATCCCGGCATTGTTCTGTCCTGAAAGTCCCAATCTGCTAGGCATTTACTGACTTAGGCTCTGAACCAACAACAAGTTGCTTCATGTGTGGGCTCTTAAATACTGTCCACTATGTCTGAGTACTCTGAGATTTCAATGTTTTAGGGCTGTCAGTGCATTCATATTTTCTTATCTGAAACAATGACGTATGGGCTCCTGCTCTCTGAACACATTATCAGGAATGGGTAGGGTTTGCATAGTCTCCCCAAAGAGTAATCCTATTAGTTGTTAATTCTTAGTAGCAATGAATAAAATGAGAGCTCATTATTAATAAATGGGAGTTCTGCATGTGGGGGAGTGGAATAAGAATATATCACTTTTAAAGCATGGAGCATTTCAAGAGGGGAATTTCAACTTTTAGTTAATTTTGAACCATCATTGAAAGCCTACTGTGTAACAAACGGGTTTCTTGGTATGTTCAAAGTCTACACACATAAATAAGGCACCAGCTCAATTCTCGAGGAGCTTTCTGTCTAGTAGGGAGACAACACGGTAAACAAGCGCAATTAGAGTTGTGAGATGGAATCGTAGCACACCTATTTCTGTCGTGCAAACAAGGAAATGATCATCTATGGTTGATCAGAGAAGAGGAAATCTCTAAACGGGGACCTGAAGCATGAGACAAGTGTGCAGGAAAGTGAGGGGGACTGTGGGGATAAGGAAAAAGGAATTCCAAAAAAAAAAGGGGGGGGGAGGCGGGGAGAAAGAGAGAGAGAGAGAGAGAGAGAGAGAGAGAGACCCATTTAAAGGTATTAGAAGAGAAATGGCAAAAGGGGGTAATCTTGGAGCATAGTTCACGAAGAGATTGGCTAAGTGAACAAGATTGACCTAAAGGGAATTAAGTCTAATTAGGAGTTTCTGTTCTGTACTTTAAAGTGTCGTATGACTGTATCTTTTAAAGCAATTGTTACATTCTATAGCAACTTACTATATTACACTAAGAGACTTGTGAGGTTAAGAGTTATGTCTTGGTCACCCCTCTATTCTCAAAATGCCCAAAACCTAACACTGTGCTTGACACGCAACTAAATGAATGCTCTGAATTTCATATAGATAAAAGGCAACAAGAATAAATAATAATGTTAATAATAGCAACAAGAGTTAACATTTTTAAAGCACTTAGTACCATGCAAAGCCATTATTTAGATTATGTTATTTAACTCTCACAACTCTGTGAGTTAGATACTATTATTATTCACATTTCACAAGTGAGGAGACGGAGGTGCGGAGAAATGGAATAATATATCCAAGGTCAGAGAGCTGTCCAAGTTTCATCGCTCAAACCAGAAAGTGTGCTGGGCACGTGAAAAATTAGGAGAGGACGCAGAGTATAGCAGAGGGATTCAGAAAAGAGTATTCGAGGCTGAGGAAGAACTTTGTTTTGCAGTATTACCTAGGCTGGCTGCAACTAATCTGCTGTCTCGTCCATGGTTTCTGCAAGTTGTGAGCCTTCCGGCTGGAAAGCAGAACTTGACAGGTGGCTGCCAATGTCACCCTATCCTGATGTCCCCAGGCTCCTCCACTTAACCCACCCAAATCAGAAGATGGCCTTTCTGCTTCTCCTTACTCTCTCCTATCAGAAAAGGAAAATGAAAGAGAAGAGAGAGAGAGTGAGGGGGAAAAGGATGAGAGAAGGAAGAGAAGAAGAAAGAAGCATTTGATATCAGACTGCTACCGGTGGGGGTTAAAGAATCTCCTTCTACCTGGTCCCTTTGCTGGTGTTCTCCAACCTCTTTCTCCGTTTTCATTTTGATGACCCTTCTCATGAGCACTTCTATATTAGATCCCTGTAAAATTCTAAGTGCTTCCTAGACCTTTTTACTGCACATCTTCTGGATGATTTCCTCATTTATTTAGTATTGAAAACTGTATTTTTTCCTGCTGATGTGTTGCCTCTTTTCCAAAGATTTTATTTACACATGAAACCCACAACCTTGCAAATCCATCTCTCCTCCCCCCAGTCCTATCCATTATTTTCAATGAAGTGGATGTGTGTATTATGTCATGGTATAGAATTTGTTTCCATTTCTGTTCTTTAAACATCTTACTCTAAAGAAGGGCAGTTTAAGGGTGAGAGTGGGTTACAGCAAAGTTGGAATGATGGTGTGTTTGATCATTAGTCTCCACCTGATAAAAGCCAGAGTTTGAGAGAAGAGCATGATTCATGTTACTAATGATTTCTTCAGTTCACCTGCCTCCTTCTGTCTTGACCTTCCCCTTGGGAACCTATGTAGTGTCTACAAATCCTCCCTTCCTTAATGTCAGCCCAATGAGAACGGGGATAAAGCAGCCTTTATCTGGCAAGCAGAAAACTTCTACCACATCTGCCTGGCAATAATCCAACACAAATCCAAGCCTCAAAGTTGTGCAGACTATATTAAATGGCCTTTGGGGAACGGCGTCGGAAGCTTTGGGATTTCATTTTGTTTTTCCTTTTGTGTTAGAGAACTAAAGCTATAATGCTGACTCCTTCAAAGCAGTAAGCAGTCAGGTGATACTGTCCCTAATACCCCAGAACACTCCAAGATGGGGGTGGAAGAACAGAGTGTTAAACAATAAAACTCTAGGTCATTTCAGGTCTTATTCGTCAAGCCTCAGCTTAAATGTCAATTACGTAGGGGAACTTTCCCTGACCTTAGAGTATACCAACCCTCTCACAGTGTTCTGTCCTTGGCTTCCATATTAGTTATAACTGTAATTATTATTGCTACAATTAGGTTAATACTTTTGCCCAATTCCTAAACTAATAAAGTCTGCCATGACATCTTAGTAGAATGGGCTCCAGCTCTATCCAGGATAACACAGGAGGTGCTAGATCGCCACTGTTTTTTGTGGCTGAGTAGAACTCCATGGTATATATATACCACATTTTATTAATCCACTCATGTATTGATGGACACTTGGGTTGTTTTCACATCTTTGCAATTGTGAATTGTGTTGCTATAAACGTTCGAGTGCAGATGTCTTTTTTATACAATGTCTTTTTTCCTTTGGGTAGATGCCCAGTAATGGGATTGCTGGATCGAATGGTAGTTCTATTTGTAGCTCTTTGAGGTATCACCATTGCTTTCCATAGAAGTTCTACTAGTTTGCAGTCCCAACGCAGTGTATGAGAGTTCCTATCACTCTGCATCCACGCCAACATTTATTGTTCTGGGACTTTTTGATTAAAGCCATTCTCACTGGAGATAAGTGATACCTCATTGTGGTTTTGATTTGCATTTCCCTGATGATTAGAGATGTGAGCATTTTTTCATATGTTTGTTAGCCATTAGTCTATCTTCTTTTGAAAAGTTTCTGTTCATGTCCTTTGCCCACTTTTTAATGGGGTTGATTTTTTTCTTGCTGATTTTCCTGAGTTCTATACAGATTCTAGTTATCAGCACTTTATCAGTTGTGTACTGTGTGAATATTTTCTCCCATTCTGTAGCTTGTCTGTTTGCTCTCATGACAGTTTTCTTGGCTGTGCAGAAGCTTTTTAATTTGACCAGGTCCCATTTATTTATTTCTATTGTTGCTATGATTGCCTTTGGGGTCTTCTTCATAAATTCTTTGCCTAGGCCCTACAAGAGTTTTTCCAACATTTTCTTCTAGAATTCTTACATTTTCATGCCTTAGGTTTAAGTCTGTTATCCACCATGAGTTGATTTTTATGAGAGGTGAGAGGTTCAGATCATATTTCAGTCTTCTACATGTGGCTATCTGATTTTCACAGAACCATTTATTGAATAAGGATTCTGTTCCCCAGTGTATGTTTTTGTCTGCTTTGTCAAAGATGGGGTGGCTGTATGAGGATGGTTTTATATCTGGGTTCTCGGTTCTGTCTCATTGGTCTATGTCTCTGTTCTTGTGCCAGTACCTTGCTGTTTTATTTATTATAGCCTTGTAGTATAGCTTGAAGTCTGATAAATTGATGCCTCCCAATTTGTTCTTTTTACTTAAGGTCGCTTTTGCTATACGGGGTCTTCTCTGGTTCCAAATGAAGCATAGAATTATTTTTGCTAGATCTGCAAAAAATGATGTTGGTACTTTAATGAGATTGCATTGAATGTGTAGTTCACTTTGGGTAGTATAGATATTTTAACAATGTTGATGCTGCCGATCCAGGAGCATGGTATGGTTTTCCACCTGTTTGCATCCTCTGGTATTTCCTTCCTCAGTGCTTAGTAATTCTTCCTGTAGAGATATTTCACCTTCTTAAATATATTCCTAGGTATTTTAAGCTCAATCAGGAATGAAAAAAGAGAAATTACACCTGATACTATGAAAATACAAAATATCATCTATGCATACTATAAAAACCTCTACGCACATAAACTTGAAAATGTGGAGAAATGGACAAATTCTTAGAAACACACAGCTTCCCTAGGCTCAATCAGGAAGAAACTGAATTCCTGAACAGACCAATATCAAGTACTAAAATTGAAGGAGCAATAAAAATCCTTCCTAAAAATAACAAGTCCTTGACCAAATGGTTTCACACCCCAATTTTACCAGACCTACAAAGAAGAACTGGTACCTATCTTGCGGAAATTATTCCACAACATTGAGAAGGAAAAACTCCCCCCCAACACGTTTTAAGCAGCTAACATCACCCTGATACCAAAACCAGGGAAGAACACAACAAAACAAAGAAAACTACAGACCAATATCCTTTACGAATATA
>NW_012150396.1:2919776-2944360 GCF_000956105.1 Propithecus coquereli | reverse complement strand
AAATATTTTTCTGTTATTAAATTTATGCTAGCAAAATATATAATACAAATTGAGTCAAAACAATGAGGATTAGTTGTCAAAACACATTTTTGTTCAAATTACTGAGCTATTTTCAGTAGTAACATTTTTCTACCTTTATTGAGGTATAATTGGCAAATAAAATTGTATATACTTAAGATGAACAGTGTGATGTTCAGTGTGATGTGATGATACAATGTAAAATAATTACCACAGTCAAGTTAATTAACATATCCATCTCCTCGAATAGTTACTTTGTGTATAGGGGTGTGTGTGTGTGAGAGAGAGAGAGAGAGAGAACACTTAAGATCTACTCTCAGCGAATTTCAGGTGTACAATACAGTACCCAGTAACAACATTTTAAGGTTAAAGTATCAACATAACTCTCTTGACTCTTTGCTTTTCATGTGTAGACACAAAGAAAATCTATCACAACCCTGAAATGTTACAAAAAGAATTATAAAAAGCAGCAGGAAATCAAAGATTATTGATACAAAGTAAAATAGACCTTGTACCTATAGACAAAAATGAATAAAATTCTTTTCCATCAACTGTGTAAAACTCAATTCGATTTGATAGTAAAAATGTTAATTTTATGTGTTATGTTTCAGACCTTAGCCATATTCAGCCTTTCAAACTCTGTGATGAATAACTTTCTGACCCATCGCTTCTGTTAGCTTTTTTGCTAACTGTTATGCAGTTAAATCTGATTTACATAATTTTTAAAAATGTATTTCTAAATCTCCAATTTCTAAATATCTTATCCATGTTGGTTAACATTTACAAAAATAAACATCACTTTATCAATTGAAGCCATGTGTAGAGAATAAATAGAAAAAAGGTATTATTTTCAAATTTGCTTTGCTGTCTACACCCCTGTGCACACCAGGACTACCTTGAAATATGGGCTGTTCTCAAGCACAGAGCATTCTAGGGCAATCATAATGTTAGAGCATCTAATTATCTATTTTTTGTCACCAGTTATTTTGTTCTTAATTAATATTTTATTTCAGGGGCATAGGACCATTTTCACAGTGAGTCATCTCTGACTATCTAACTGTTACCTACAATCACGGTCATTAATGCGGCACCATCACACGAGAGCCACGGATTAAACCTGCCAAAACAAGCCTGAGACTTCATAGTCACAGGGAAATTAATTACTACACGTATAAATAAAACTAGTCACATCCCCAGATTATTCCAGTGTGGTCATTTTATAATATTGCTTTCTAGAGGATCATCCTGATTAATGACACCATTTTCATCTGAAATTTCTGCCATGAAAACCTAAAGGTATCAGGATAAAACTAATTTCACTCTATGTGAGGACACTCCTATTATTTCAAACCTTTGCACCATTTTATTTTCACCCTTAACCCAAGGAGGAGCTTCTCTTTATTTTCCTGCCTCTCTTGTTCCAGAAGTCAGTTTCTACCCAGCTATCCAGGGCACAGGCGATTGTCCATTTAATAAGGAATTACTGCCATCTTGTGGCTAGCATAATTGAAGGCAAATATTTCTAATGCACTAGGCAAAAAAAAAAAAAAAAAAAAAGAAAAAGACTGGGCTGTTAAATGCTCTTTTATCCATTCACTGTAATACACATCATTAAAGAGGTACTATCATACACATTGTTTTTCAGTGAAAAATGGTACACTGGTATTAATATTAGAGCCTTCGGGAAGATGATTGCTGTTTCATGCTTCATCAAAATCCAGCAGTAAATAGAAAATGTACGGTTTTGATCTAAAATAAAAACTTGAGTCTGCACAGAATAGACAGTTATGTAGACAACTAAGTGGAGGTATTAATTTCTACTACCCGCTCCCTACTTCAGTAATTTATCTTCATTTCTTTTAATGTTAAGAATTTGTAGAGGATCATAATTCAGTAGGTTCAAATATCTCTAACTCTTAGGTGACATGTTTGCCACACATCTCAATAGCCCATGTCAGCGCCGGAAATTGACCAAGACCTACCAATAACCAGAAACAGATTTGAAGTGAGTGCTTCTCTCAGATCTGTATGGCACATGTTGTCCTCAATATTCTTTCCCTTGACATGTGACAAATTTGCAAATTCTGCATTTTTAAGATTCACATGGCGGAGTGAGTAAAACACTGGCAGCAACATCCAGTGAGCACATCTAAGAACACTGTGTTCTGAAACTGTAAAGCAAAAATATAACTACTTCTGTCAAGATATGTGACATGCCATTTAAAGCAAAAATTAGTTTTTTGATTAGAGATGTCAAGGCATATTTATCTGCATGCATTTGATTGTGTAAAATAGCTTCACTAAAAACTTATTTAAATAACGAAATGTTCAAAAAGAACATTTTCTCCTCACGAAATGTGTATAGGTCTGAAGTGTACAATCTAAAATGTTAAGTACAAAACACTCCACCTGGTGGTAGAAGAAAAAGGGTCTCAGCTTTCTGCAAAAGACCCTCAGGGGTAAAGACAGAGTGAATCAACAGAATACACATGTCTAGTTAGAAAGCGTGTAAGATACTCCACTGCAGTTGGTGAGCATCTTAAAAGCAAAATCCAGACAGAATCTGTCTCTCTATAAATCTTTCCACCCCTTTCCATTCCTAGTTAGGTATTGTTGGCTCTAAGCCATCTGATTTTACTATGATTTATTAACTGCTATGCATTATATATGAGATTCAGGTTTGCTGAAGAGTTACCCTTATGGTCATTGTTGCATACAAATCAGCTACTGTTAGAGAGGTTTATTGCATTATTTTATGCTGCTAGCACTTCTGTTAGGCAGTGGTATAATACGTAACTGGAAAAGAAAACCCCTCCTGTTACATTTTCCCATATATGTTACTAGCACATGCAGTGCACGTTAAGAACAATAGTCCTTTGTTCCAGCCTGTTTATAAAAAGAAGAAAAAGCATCCAGAACAATGGGTGAAAAGAAATAAAAATCTGTTGTCTAAATCAAGGGATTGGTATTCTCCAAATTATTGCTACAGCATTGAGCCATTTTCTCTGGTAAGACCAACTGAAACGTGAGAAAGTAATAATGTGAGCAAAACCAATTTACTCTTGGTAGGAAATTGGAAAAACGGTAGCAGAGATCTGAGCAGATCTGTCTCTGAAATAAGCTACCACAGAACAGTACTTCCACACTTTTTCGTGGAGACATCTGATTAACTAAGTAATTCAACTCAAATTTCTAGCGCCCAGCTGGCATAAACAATCAAGACAAAAGCAGCGCATTACCTAAATGGCCTTGGTTTACCTGCAACAAAACCAAGAATGGATATCGTCTTACATACCCACCAGAAAGGAAAAAGGCCTGACTGATCACCGTGGGTTTTGTTTAAAGCAGGGGAGGGAGGGATGCTTTCCTTCTCTTCTGAAATTTTGCCACGTTACCCTAACCACAAGCATTGCAGTAAACTTCGGTGCAGCATATGTTATTAAGTGTCTCTGAAGAAAGGTGTTATTGTTAGATAACAGCATTACGTGCAAGAAGAATGAGTCAAATATTCTGCCCTCTTGGGTAAGACTGTTCTAGGTATACTGAATCATATCTGCCGAGACATATGTAAATGATTTTAGACTCTCAAGTATGTAGATATAAATTAATGTGGGTATTTTTTTAAAACCTTTAAGTCATCCAGGACTTATTTTTAATTTTTTGAAATAGCTTGATTTCCTCTTAACTAATTGAGTAGCAGTAATTATAACAGATTCAACTAGTATAATGCTTACGAAAAGCTGTTAAAAAAAGTCTTAAATTTAGTTTAATACAGAAACCATTTATTGGATGCCAACTTTGTGCTTATTGAGAAATTTTAAACACAACAGCGATGAATGGGTTGTTAGTTGAGCTTAGAGATTCTTAAACTTTAGAAATTTTTGATGCTCAATGAGTTTTATCCCACAAAAACTGTCAGAGTGCATAGAAGGAAGATGAAACTTGGAAGAGGACAAACAAAATAATCCAAAGGTACAAGATTTTCTCATACATGGGTAACTTTGAAAAATATCAATGAGAGGTTGTATTAAAAAACAAATCTATATTCTGTGATGTCATCAAAGCCTAGAAACTTCCAAGGACTTTTCCAGTTTCCAGGATAAATGGTTTGACAAATACCCTAAATACAGGGTCATAATTTTGTGTTACAACCCTCTCCCCAATTTTTGTTTAATGAGGAATATTGTTTTCTCCTCCAGAAGGTATTTGATTCAGAGAGGTAGAAAATTATTCATCTCTTGAAGAGAAACTATTAATTGATATATGATATTGTTATAAATGCTTTGTTTTTCTTTGGGAAAAAAAAGAAAAAAGCAAAGAACTCCCAGTTTTTAACAGATCTTCAAAATGAGTAATTGAAAAATCTCAGAAACCAACCCCAAACTATTGCTCCAGGCAGTCTGCATATATTTTAGTCTCTTTTTAAAACTCAGTGTGTATGACTCCTATTTTCTGGGTGAATAAGATGAATTCAAGTGAACTGCGCAGAGCGTGCATACGATGGGTATGCACTGCTTTTCCAGGTTCTCTTTCTTCCAATCACACTGTGCAACTGATAGACATCGCTTGGCTTTGGCAATCTGGAGGCTCAGGTCCATGAACAAACCCTAATTAAGTTAAGTGGTACCTCTTCCAAGGACATCTGCTACCAAAAGTTTCAAATATACACAACAAAACATAATATTCCGGCTTTCAGAAACATTATGGTTAATATAGAAGTATTTTTCTCCAAAAGGGTAAAGTTACAAATTGAGATATTGCTTTAGAATCTTAGAACTACAAAACCTCTTTCTTTCACCACTTCTTTCTTTTATTATTTCATGTTAGACCCTCTCACTCTGTATACACTTGAACAGGTGTAATACTTAAAATGAATGTGAACAAACAGTAGAGCATTATTATGCAGTCGAGCTTGGAAGAAAATCTAAGATTTTTTTCTCTATGGTGAGAAAATGGCTTAGTTAAACTTTTCCTAGACTGCTATTGATTTATGATACACTTCCTTGAAGATGGGGGCTCTGCAGGGCACAGGGAAATGGAGGGGTTTCCACCTGATTTGTTCGATGTGGGCAACCGAGCTGGGCGCTGCGGATCACAAAGTCTGGACGAGAACATGGGAGCTGGAGCGAAAGGGGCCCAGCCGGACCCCTTTTCCCCACTGAGTAAGTGACTTAAACACACGTTAATCTTTATCTGCACAACTGGCCCAAGACGCCACCCTGCCTTTCACACGGCTTGTTCTCTCATAAGATAATGTCATGCGCATGTTTTCATATGAATAAAGTGCTATAAAAAAGATATATGCATGACCATTTTTACTACATCACTCTTCATTATAAATTGTAGTACTGACATTGCTAGATTTCAAAGTGAATCTGATGAGTTGCACCGAAATAATGAATATAAGCATTTTTTATGTTTACAGGCACAAAAAGATATTTGATTTATTTTTTATATTTGTGATGCTGAGAAACAGATAACCAAAGGGTTGTTTAACCTGCTATTAAATAAACTGAATGAATGCAAATTTCTACATTTTCTGATAATAAAAGTTTTAAGGGGAAAAAACGTTTTCTAAATGCCCCAATGGGAGGAAGTAAATTTTTGGTGCATTAGAGTTAAAGGGCACATTTTCTCTAACACTGAATTTATGCAAAAGCCGAATATGTATTTGGGTCAGCCAATACCCAGTTGTGAAATTAAGATGATTATAGTACTTGAATGGTACAGAGGAGAACAGGTATTCCAAATTGGGGGAGGAGAGAGGAAACTCTACAAGTCTTTGAAAATTTATGACAGAATGTGACCTTTCTTGCTTTTTAGAAAGGATTGGCTATAATTTACACGGGTCTATCCCTATCATCCCTTGATCCGCCAGTATGGAGCTGCATTCTGTGTGCAATAGCATAATTTGTTTAATGCGTTTCATATATGATGTGCCACATTACAATGCAGCTTACACATGTTCAAAACAATTGTTAGGCTACAATTTTCTCACATTGTGCATTATTCACAATCACTTGTAACTCCAGAAGAATACACACACGGAGAAATCAAAGCAGGAGGCAGAGATCGTTTTAATGTGATTATATTGGCATCTGATATGATGGTGCTTTGGACAATATTGACACGAGTGAGGATTCTATGTAGCAACTGTTCAATACCATCCGTTGGACTTCTCTGATAGACCACTTAACTATCTCAGCTTTCCCAGTGATCATCTCATTTATCTAGGATTATTGCACTGAATTTACTGTTTGGTTTTCTTCCAGAACTGAAATGTCAAGTCCAGTGTCATGTATGCAGTGGCTTTGTGCTGTGAGAGCCTCACAGATCCCCCAAAAGCTGCTAGCAGTTGATCTTTGGATAGAGCTAGAAATAAATAAATCCTCTTTAGCAGATCAATATTCATCCCATTTAATGCTTGATGTGAAACTTGTGGATTTGTGGTTGTAATGCTGATGTACAGCTAATCGTTGAAAACGGGCATCAGGGCTTTTATAGCATGGCAACATATTGTCAGGCAGGGAGGGAAAGGAGGGGAGAACACAGCCTGGAAAAAATATGGTAAGTTCATATAAATTTGCCACACATTTGGAATCCACGTGGGGATTTTACTACGCAATAATAGAAGCTAATAACGTGGACAACAAATGGATCTGCTCTGTAAAAGAAATCCGTGTGGCCTCTCCTTGGTTTGCCGCTCTTTGTGGGACTACATATAAAAATGAAGTATCTCATTTATTCTGGGACTCTGGTGCTAAAGAAATTGATATTGAAATCTATTCCTTAGCTAATTTTTATAATGACCTATCTTTTATAATTACCAATAGTTACAGCACCAAGAAAGGTTAGCATAAAAGTCAGAAACTGGGAGGAACAATGGCGTTTCACACTAGCAATTCATTCTCAAAATGAAGAGGCTCGAAGAATGGAGTGTAAAATTGTGTCCTGATCAATCAACTCAAATAACAAAAGAGATGTCTTCCTAGTGAGCGAGGTTTTAAACATGGTGAACGTCAATGGTTATAGTATTTTTTCTAGTCAATAGTGTGAAAGTTCTTAGACTGCAAGGGTTAAATTTATCCCTTTCGAGTGAACAATTTTTTTTTTCCTGTAGATGTGAGATAATTCTTACTGTCATGTGTCAGAAAAAAGCAAGTTGGTGCCGGGCATTCTTTGCCTGCAGTAACTTTCAGCCCAACCACGTGAGCTGTAATACAGACATTTGTGGTCATCAGTGGTATACATATTTTCAGCCATATGTCTTGATTATTAATTGAATATAATGCAAGCAGAATGTGCACACAATCTGTGTGTGAAAACCTCGACTTCTCAAAGTTCTTACAGATTTAGGCTGCCCCTGCTGAATTTTAGGAAGCACCAGGACTTACTTATTAAAGGGACGCCTTTGTAAATAAAGCATGGGAAACATGCACTTATAAGTATTGAAACTAGAGAGCTGGCATTGATTTGTTTTCCCTGGAGAGATGAGATGCTTTCTCAAATAGTAGGTTTTCATTTAAGTTTACTGAGAAATGAAACATTATCATCTTTGCGTGGTGGGAGAAGTCATTAAGCTTCAAACGCGCAGAGTAACATCTGTCGCTTCCACACAGAGTGTTGGCTTCCCTTGTGCAAGGCCTAACCTCTACCACTGACAAATGATACTTGCTCCTGGACAGAGACCTCAGGCAGCCACGACTGCCCTGGTTGGCAAAGCTGACGGGAGGAGCAGGCAGGTCACGGTCACAAGATAATGTTGATCTGGGGAAGAGTAAATCAGTAAACAGGGAGAAAAGGTATGTTTATGCTCGAGGCCACGGAAGTTGGGAAACAGAAAGGTGCAAGTCCTAGGATGACAACTGGAAAAGCGTGTGGGTGTGTCCGCGACGGTGTTTGCTGCGAGTTCGTGCGCGTACACGCAGGGGTACGTTCGGCTCACCTGGGCATGCAAAGAGCCATGATGATGTACGAATACGTGAGCACTCGGACACGCTCTGTCCGCATTGTGTTGTGTGTGTGTGTGAGTGCCTGTACACTAATGAGACTGTCTGAATCATATTCTAGGCCTTGAAAAGGTGGATGCATTTGAAAATATCTTTCCCAAAAATAAAAATTTTCAAGTTTATATGAATTCATGGATAACTGAAGAACAAAAGATTGGTCACAGAATCTATGGTGTCTTCTCTCTACCTTTAAAGTTTGAGGTTGACGTCAGGGAAGATAAACTGCCTTTTATGCCACACAGCAAACCCTTTACCGGAAGGATGTCGGGCTGGTTGGACTGTGACAATTCTTACGTAGGTCTGAAATGATACCTTGCTCCGGGATTTTACGTTTTTTTTTTTTACTCCAGAAATTAAATATTATTCAAGTTCTGGACATTTAATTTTAAGAAATTATTATTAAAAACTTCATACCTGGCACATTATTTGACATACTGGGTCATAAAAAACTGGTAAGCAGTGGCATCTTTTGCATTTCTCACAGTAGTTACAATCTCTCACTTGGTTTCTAGCGAGTACTACCCATGCAGATTCTTAGAAATAAAGAGAAAATATGTCCCCAAGCACGAGGCAGCATGATTTTCTTCACCCTCTCCCCTCAGTTACCATGCTGCTCATCTAGAGAAGAAAAGACTTTGAAAAATTAAAAAATCATATTTTCTTAGGTTTATCACTTTATGTGTGTTGGCTCAGAACACAAGAAACAATGCACTTGCCCTTACATTTATAATTTTCCTGTTTATTCATTTCTTCAACAAATATTTGAGTACATTTTGTATAATAGGCCAAGATGTGACCCTTGATCTTCAGCATGTCACACCTCTTATTTTCCCCTTCTTTCTTTAGTCCCTAAATTATTGGCATACATTGATATATATTTTTTTGAGATGTTCATAGGTGTCAACCACATCAAATTATTTGGGGAGCAGCATCAAGCATAAATAATACAAAAATGGTTGGGTTGTTGAATAATGAACAATTAATAGATATTCTATCAAGACGTGCACAAAGATAGATGGATCTAGCTAGCCAGTGGACAGTGTGAAGAGACCTACATTATGTTTTCCTAGTTACTCACAACCTAAAGAGCTATGATAATTCTCATAGACTAGAACCTACCATTCGAGCAATGATGACATTCTTCTATGGGAAACAAAAATCACCCCGGCCGAACCATCCACAGAAAGAATTCCTACACAACAGGTTCAGCTTCCTAAGGTAGAAAAAATAACACTTATTTTTCTCCTAGAAATGAGCCGATTTAAGTACCACTTACAGGTAGCTAGAGTGGAAAATTAAAGGGACAATGCAATGATTTTGAAGCTCTTTAGAGAGGGATCATCATAGAGAGAAAGGATGTATGTAGGATGAATTTCTTTTGTTCAAAATACATGTGTTTATTATAAGAGTGAAAATCAGGTTATAGTTAAGTAAGTCCTACAGTCTATCTCTCTGGAATGATAGGCTTTGAAGGTAACATATTGCCCTGAATAATGTATTGGTTGTCAATATCTCTTCCAGCGGATTTATAATCATAAAATGGTAGAGTCATATAATCCTTGAACATGTTTTGGTTCAGCTTTCCAAAAATTCTAAACCAAATCAATGGTAGAATCGTGTTGTTCTAGGTGAGAACTAGGAATAGTAACATGTAGACCAAATGAGTCCATTGCCTGAAAGATTTTCTCTTGTGAAATGTCTTCCATGGACTTATGTCCCCAAGAGGGACCTGGACTTCTGAGTCACTGGTGAATGGAGCTCTATCAGCGCATTCCGTCTGTGCAAATACGGTCGGTGATATTTTAACTCAAATTTGCCAGAAAAAGAGCTATTTAAATGTGGAAGTTTATCACTTTACCTCACTTCCACTAATCCTTGTTAAAATATTATAAATAACCTAGAGCTTAGAGTTGCAAAAAAAGAGACCTAAAAAGACTTAAGCAAAAAGCTTTTGTAAAAGATTCCAGTAAAACCTTATAACAGATAACTAAACCAACCCACTTTGATCCATGTGAATTATCTATAGTCCTTATCCCGCTTATCTTAAAAAAAAAAAAAAAGGGAAAGAAAAAACCCTCATATTTTAAGCAGATTATTTTATAGGGGCTTTCCTCAAATTTAAAAAAAAAAAAAAAAAAGTCCCCTGAGATTTCAAAATATTTCTGTAGGTAACCAACTCCTCTTGCAAGGAGAAAGAGTCTGATTTGCTCGAGTTTTGCAAACCTGCAGTGCCTTCCCATTGCTGGGAAGTGTAGGGGTTACTTGCAAAGCTCCCTGAAAGACCTGTGTCCTCTTTTCACGGAGACAATGAACGAGCAGGGTTTTACACACAGACAATGACAGGGAGGCAGGGAGACACTTTGATGTTCACATCATTCCACAACAAGTTTTGGCATTCTTCAAAAATAATGAAAAGGATCTTTGCCGAATTTCTATTTTGCTTTTGTTCTGCCTTCAGCTCACACAGGCGGGTTTAGGCAGGAAGCACAGCCTTCACCGCTCAGCCAGCTCTGGAGGGATTAGTTACAGCAAGGAGGCTGTTGTGTGGATCTGAGTCACTTTTTTTTCTTTTATGGTAGCAATTCTAAAGAAAAAATTCACACACACGTCAGCATGCCAGATCCCACCTTTATGATGTGTATCTGGTCAAAACGTTTAATATAAAATCACCTAAAAATCATTGGTGGCTAATTGGAATTCTCTTTTTATGGTAATGCTTTATTGGATTCTAAAGACACAGGGTTTCTTATTTCTTAATAAAATGTTATTTTAGTCATGAAATTACATAACATATCTAGTTGCCTAGGGGCTTTGTACTTTCTCAGTATGGCCTCAGTTGATTTTACAGGGTGTCCTGGAAGTCGCCATACATAGCGAAAATAGGAAATTGTAGCTAAATGTACCTTTACTTATAAAATACTCATTACAAAATCTTACAGAATTTCCCCTTTGTATGGAGACTTTTGGGACACCCCACAGAGACAAGCAAGGGTACGGGCAAGAGAGTGGAATTGAGCAACCAAGGTGAGAAGGCCTTCCCATCGGTTTTGAGAATAAGTAGGGGGATGTTGAAAGTGAGAAAGCAATCTAAGTTTCCCCCATGCTTTGTAACTAAACTAGGTATGGAATGAGAAAACTTAATGCTCCAAAATAGAAACTCCTAGCTAACACTGTTCCAAGTTGGAAAAATAAAATCCATCTTTGGAAATATACCAAAGCAGAAATCTATTCTAAAGTATCAGTGAGGATTTGTTTCTGCTACGCCTAAAATTGCATCACTTCTTAAAGGTGACCATTTTATCTTCTGCACTCCAAGCAGTCTCCAAAACCTAGAACAAGCAGGAGGCAAATGAACCAACTTAATTAAAAAGTTAATGCCCCCAATTTTATTTCCTTTCATATATGTTTTCACTGGATTTGTTTACAAATGTTCTCTATGGGGTCATGGATTATATGATTATAAAAATGAAACAAAATATATTTTAGTGGTGAGCAAGTCACCATAACAGTTTTGTAATTTTCTCCCACATTTTGGTTCCAGAACTACTTTACAAATATAGCTGTGTCAGTGGTACAAAGAATGCCTACATTCAAAATGGAAACTTCATGTAGCCAGGCAGCATTCTGATTCTAGAATATAGGTTATTCCAAATTCTACAAGAGGAATATTACAAAAAGCTCTCAGAATGTTGGTTTACTCCCACAAGAACTTCACTACTGGTAGAGTTTGGAGTAGTAAAACAGACCTGACAACATATTCATTTCTTAATATAGTGCATAGAACATTTCTTTTTTCTGCCTCATTATCATATATCCATTAACCAAAATACCATAGTTAATCATTAGTTATTATTAACAATCAGAAAATGCACTTGGCCAATTAACAGAAACAGATGTCTGTTATTATTGTTGCATTAAAACTTGAATATTCCATTTATTAATATTCACTACTAAAAAGGAGCTGATAGATTTTAACATCCCAAGAATTTTTATGATTTTGTCAGAAATAGTGGCTTGTATTTGGCTGAGGGTATCAAGGCCAACACAATTGCATTTAATAATACGTGGCATTAGGGAATATCTAGGTAGGAAAGTAAAGAATTAAAATATGTATTTGAAATTAAATGAATGTTAATTCCTTAATTTACTAACTGCTTTGCTACAGAAATTGGACGGCATTCAGTATGTAACAAGATGCAAAGCAAGCTAAGGAAGACTTTTCTTGGCAATTACTCTGCTATTTAATAAGAGAGCAATTTTAGAAAAAAATAATTATCAAGATAATTGCATCAACATGTATCTTCTTTGCATGTGTAGAAACACATAACTTCATTTATCCTGATTCTGTTAGATAAGCGGACCAACTCTAAGAGTTTGCCAAAACCTATTCCCTGGCTCCATTTAAAATGACGATACGAATACAAAAAACTATAGTGAAAAATAACTTGGATCAAAAGTAGTTGAAGGAGTCAAGTGGGTAGTGTCTCCTTCTCCCCTCCTCCCTCCTTTCCCCCAGCACACACACACTCAAACACATGTGCACACTCATGCACACGCCTTTACCCAAGTGTTTTGATGCTTCTGTTAATCACAATCATTCAAAGTTTCAATGTCTATATGTCATTCTCCTCTCTCGCTGCATGATGTGCAGGGGCCATTTGCATTTTTTGTTTTGCCTAACTATTCACGTTAGAAGAAGTAACATTTGTCAGCATTTATTTATAGAAGTATTTAACTAAGCATTACTCAACTTGTTTGTTAACTTTTCTCGTAATCTTGCGGGCAGTGAAGTTGAACAGACCTGGAACTACAACATTACGCAATCGTCTTTAGAATATCGTTGCACAATAATTGTGAAATGTGGGGTCAGCGCACTGACATCTTTCTGTTTTCTGGCCTAAAACGACAGCAGAGGGAGCCCCTGCACGACTAAAGAGCAAAGGCAGGCAGAGGACTTTTCAGGGTGTGACGTTATGCATGATGCCCTCTACTGGAGCCATTGGTAAAGAGTTTTGATTTCAAAAAGAAATGAGTCAGCATTGTATTCCAAACTTCACCTTAGCTTCTTCTGCTACCAGTCATCATAATGGGTATAGCGGTATATTCAAAATAAAATTAATTTTAATTACTTTCAATTTTAAAAACTAAATATATGCCTTACATTTTTTACATGAAGTTAGGGATTGATAAATCAAACTAATTTCTGCAGAAATTCCACTCTTCCAAAATGTCTATCATTGCTGAATAGTTACATTAGTTTCTCTCCATAATTATATAACTCCTATATATTCAAGAATCCTAATATACACTATATTGATGATACCACACATGTGACAATGATGTAAGTGTATCATTTTAATGTAAAATAATTCTGCAGTGAGTGAAAGAATCCATTTAAAAGGGTTTAGAATCAGGGCTTGTACTGGCTGAATGATGTATAAATAAATGTGTTTTCCTTGTGATAGTTAACTGATAATCCCAATTACTGAATATCATTTCAATTTCTGGAAATAAATCAGATATTTAATAGCAAAGAGTTTATTTGATGTTTTGCTTCCAGTTTTAACTGAATGGACTGGTCATTTTTGGTATTAAGTATTTTTAGTCTATGACATTTATTTCAAATTTATATATTGTATACTTAAAATGGTAGATTATAAACACTATGTGTGCATACATAGCACTAATTTGCAAAAGTTATACTGTTTATTCAAGAAAAACTTAGGAGGACATTAATGACCTCCATAGTAAGAAAAAAAAAAACGTATTATTCAACTTATTGAAAATAAGCAACTGTTCCTTCTCACCTGCTCTGAAAATGAACGTTTAACCTTCTATGGCTGAGATAATTACCTGAAAGGCTGCCTCACCCTTTCTACTTTGCTTGGGCTGAAAGACCAAGGAGAAATTGGGCCCATCTCTGACTGTTTATGTCCCTGTATCTTTGAGTTGTTTTCACTGCCTTACAAAACCATGCCTCACACCAGCCTGATCCTATTAGACGAACCACATATTACACAGACTATCCCATTTGTGTTTTATACACAAGGGTTATTTAATAAGCAAAAATTCATATTATTATAATAATGAAGAATTTCATGAGCCTAATGAATATGGCAGTCATGTGTTAAGTGCTTTCAAATACATTGTCTTCTGCAGTCCTCAAACAAGCCAATGAGATGAGACTGTTAGTATTCCTGTATTATAGATGAGAAATTCAGGCTTAGAGAAGTAAAAAAAACTGACCAAGGCCATGCAGTGGGTCAATGACAGGGCTGAAGTTGAAACCTCTTCTTTCTGACACCAAGCCCTTGCTTTTAACTAGTCTTGGCTTTGTTATGTCATGTCCTATTTGAAACAATAGCACTCCATCAAAATAAATCTTGAGGTTGAATATGGAAGAAAAAATAAGAAGAAAGCTATAAAATAGTCCCTTACATTTAAGACAATCCTTGCGCTGCGCATCAGCCGTCTGCCTGCATGTTTTTCTGAGAACAAGCATGATCTTGCATTCATAGTCCATATGAACTATCGTAAATGCATCCTATTTGATAGACACTAATTACATTTTTCTTCTTCAGGGATATAACAACACAGAGAGATACATGAGTGCCTGAATGAGCATGTGCCTCTCTACTTTTTGAAATTTATATAAAAACTTCTATATATTTTATGATACTTTTCAAACTTCATGATTCTTATATTGTAAATTAATGGAGTAGAAATGTAATCTCACTACTACGCTTTTATTATTACCCCTAGCTCTTTCTAACAGTTAAAATACCAATCAATTAAGGATTAATGAAAAATTCATAAAATTATATAATAATTATCAATCAATTTTAACTGAGGGATTATATTTGGTGTATATTATAAAACAGGTCTACAGATTATGCAGAGAATTAAGAATTGGTAACCATGATTAAGTAATTTTCCAAGGACAAATTAATTTGAGCAAGCAAGGATAAAACTCAGTCATTGTGACACTAGAGTTTGCCTTCTACGCTTCCCAAATCCAAACGTTACTATTGAAAGGAATGGGGGGAAAGGATTTGTTTACAGACATGTCCATTAAGGTTAGCCACCTTGGAAAATACTCAATTTGATTTTGAACGCATTATTTGAAAAACTTCCTGCCTTGAAAGGAGTATTGCTTTATGCAGCAAAAGGAACTATTTAATGAATTTAAGCATAAAGTGGGATAGAAGACACACACCTGTAACTAAATATAACAGGTATGACCAATTCATGGGAAAAACATAGTCACCATAAATTTTTTAAAAGGCAGGGGAGAAGCCAACATGTTTATCTTCATCCAACCTCACATCACCCAGTGGAAACTCAAGTGTTTACAAGAGCCAACTTGAACTACTTCCTGTGTTCGGGGACTATTTTAATGCTTTACTCATATTAATTTAATCCCCACAAACAACCCTAAAGGTTATTAATACCCCCTTTTTGCAAATAAGGCAACTAAGGTACAAAATGGTTTCTAAAAAAATGGCCAAGTCCAACAGCCTTAACCAGAATTCAAACCCAGATATGACTCCAGAGTTCTGGCTCATCATTACTATTTTATCTTCATAATTATTGTTAAGAAATACATTATTGAAGTTTTCAATCTCAAAATTTATGCAATATTAAAACACAGTGAATAAAACTTTGTAAATCCTAATTTCTGCCGTAGCATTCTACATATATTTCTATTTCTCAAAAAGCATATACAGAGACTACTGAGGCTGTAGGTCCAATGGCTTTCAATCTGACAGCATCATAAACTTCATCCGGAATCTGAAAATAAAGCTGCTTTTTCTCCCCCTTGCATTGTTGTTAGTCATGGTTTTTTTGGGTTTTTTTCCCAGTTGGAACTTGACAGTAAGACAAAGTGAAAAAGTCCACAGTATACTTGGGAGAAATATCCCACTGGGAGAAAGACCTGGATAGCTAATTCGTGTTAATTCTTTCCAAAACTATTTTTTCCTTTGGGTAATATTGCTGCTTGAACTCTTCCTGCCAGGTTAGTTCAAAGTGGAGGGACCACTAATATCTATGCAATGACTTGTCATGTAATACTCCCATTCTACTTCCTGCTTACCTCTTTGGTTTCCCTGTAGTTTCTGATTGCTCAGGTTTGAATCCTGGCTCTCCCACTTACCAGCTCTCTCTCTATAAAATATCCCCCATATACGCAATAAAGTTAGAAACAGTACATACCTGATAGGGGTATTATGAGGGTCAAGTGTCATGTGCATGTAAGATGCTTAGAATAGCTTTTTAGCATTTAGAAAGCACTCACGCAATAAATATTAAATACATGTTTTAAAATTGGAAGCACCAATATTTGTAGTCTAATAAAAAGATTCCCATATATTAATAAATTTTTCAAAGAACTTTTTCAGACATATAAAATATATTCTTGTTCCATTCTACTAGTAAAGAAATGGAGGTTCAAAGTAATTAATTGGCAGGACATACTACTTTAGGCACTATGAAAATAGAGCCCCATGGACTACTAAAAACTGGTATAGAACAACTGCGGGCTATTTTCAAGGTGTGATGTTGTTTTCTTCACTTGATGAGAGATAAATGGTGTATCTCAAGGCGTCCATATTTTAAAGACAACTTGATATTTCTCCTCATTCAGATTATAGTATCTTCTGCAGAAATGGTTCCCTTTCTTTAGTGGGAGAGAAGAAAAGTAGATTTGGATCTATAAATATATTTGTGTGTGTGTACATATGTATACACACACATAAATATATATATTTGGATAAAAGTTCTAACTTCATCAGTGTCATTTATCTGTAGAAGAGGATATTTATAGAGGTTTGGTCTCGACCGTTTGAGGTATCAAAACAAAAACTCCTCCCAGCTATAGTCAGGAAAAAGATTGATGCAGTATCTGAATTTGACAAAAACCTAGTTCTATCAAATTTTTCAGTGGAAGTTGTGTTATGGCCTCAGCAAACCTGGTGGCAATTTAAAGAACATCAGTTACAAAGCCACATCGGTAGAAGTTCAGATCTTGAATCCACCACTTACTAGCTAGCTATGTGTCTCTGGGCAAAGTATTTAACTTCTGAGAGCTGCAATTTCTTTGTCAACAATCCATACCTTATAGAAAGATTAAATGTGATCATGTGCCCAAGACACTTATCACAGAGCCAGCAGATGGTAGCTATTGGAATTTGAGTTGATTTAAGCATTAAAGAGCAGGTTGAAGCGTGGGCCTTTAAATATTCCAAACATGAAATTTTTTAAGTCTATGAATCTTTGAATACTGACACAGAGCTTTCTCTCTAAATCCAAAATGTATGCCTACCTTGTGTAATTCAAAATCTCCACCCTACACATGATACGTAGGATTCCACATCTGGGGTCAGTAAATTATGAAAAACTACTCAGTCCCTTCTGCTTAGAGAGGTAAAGAGGTCATCCCAAATACCATATTTGCCGAATATTATGCTCATTGCCTTATTAAATCTAGCTCTGCGGATATATTCACGTAAGTAAATGAAGCACCCGTGCCTGTTTCATCACTGATGTGTCAGCAGACATGCCAAGAGCAACGAAACAGCTCTCTTTATGCAATTATTAACACATTTTTCTGCCATAATCAAATTAACCCAAGGACTTCTGGATACTAATACATGGATTCATAGAGCCTATCTGATTAATCAATGTAATGGGCCAGAGAGGGAAAGGAGTATGTCAGGATGGAGGGAAAATTCCCTATGATTCTTCCCATAATTTTTAAAATACCTAATAGCCAATGGGGTAGTATCTTTGATTCAAAACACTCTATTAAGTATAACGAGATATTGAGGCCTTAGAGCATGCCACAGTCTACAACAATAAAGTATAGGCATTCTCTACCCATTTTGTTTGCTCTGGAATCTGAAAAATCTTTTACATCAGCCCAGAGGGCAAAACAGGAAGAAAGGATTTGTGATCCAGGAAAACTATTAGACACTGGTCCATTTCTTTTTGAATTATTTTATAATAATAACTAATGCTTATTGAACTTATTTCTGACATTATGGCATGTTACATGTGAAAGGGGAAAATATCTTTCTTAATTCCTTTGTTGACAGATTAAGTTAACGGCTAGTCCAATGCTCTCATTTTAGCTTAAAAATATTATTAATTCCTAATTGGTATAGCAATGTCAAGTGTTCTGTCTTGACCAACTTCACATCATAAGCATTATGAAAAAGTAAGGAGGAAAGAAAGAGGAGAAGGAATGGAAGAGAGTAAAAGGAGGAGGAAGGAAAGAGAAAGACAGAAAGCCGGTATTGTTGGTCGGAACTATAGTTGTTTATGAGAGCACCATTGAATAATATTTCATTACAGATTTCTTTATATTGCCTCATTGTTTCTTATCTTGAAATATTTCTTTTTGTTTGTTATCAAAACATTTCCATTTTAAAAACCAGTTTATTCACCCTAAGGCTAAGATATGGGGATACTGCCCCCGCTTTCATTTCGTACTTCTAGTATTCCTTTCTTATTATCTCATACGATTGCCCCTTAGGCTAGTTAGTTATAAGAGTGAGGATCTGAATACAAGAAACTAGTACGCAGGACATGGATCTGGTTATGATTCTCTTGTGATCCTTCATGTGAGTGGAAGTATGTCACGTGACCCTCATAAACAACATTTTTCTTCTTCGTAAATAACAGTCGGCAGAAGTAGTCATGTTCTTGCCTCAAGGAAAGAGTCTCATAAGACGCTTAATCTAAAATTTCTTTTAGAAATACAAAGGACTTTATAAATTCAAGGCAGTATATTAAGAAAATATCCCCCCAAACAATGCCAATGGGATCGGCAAAGATCTCGACTTTCCTGATTTTCACTTCGATTCTAAACATTTGAGTCCACCGAGGCTATGTTCAAAGCCCTGCTCTTCTGGAAAATATCATAGAATTTTGAAAATATGGCTACAAAGAGCAAAAGAAGATCTGTGTCTCAGGAGAGAAGAGCTACAGATTGAATGCTGCATAGAAAACCATTTATTCACCTTGCAGAGATGAAAGGATGAAAGGGCCCGGAAGGGTAGTAAAACTTGTCCACTTGGGGAGGCCCAAGAGGCTGTCTTATCAGACGTGGTGGTTGGAGAAGCATCTGTAATCTCAAAGAAAACCCTAAATATTGTCCAAGGAAAATGTCTAAATACATCTTAAAACTCCACTGTTTTTTATCATATTTTTTTTTTTTTTACCTTTCATGAAAGCATCTCTCCCCCACAGCCTTTTACTTGAGAAAAATCTATTCAGAATTAGGATTACATTTTACGGATTTGTTCTGCATTAACATAATCTAACAACATACTCTACTAACTAATTAAAATAATTATAAGGCACTAAAGGTTCTAAGTTGCTTTGCAGAAAAAAGATGTTCCTTATATTTGAAATATTTGAGCTTATTTAATTAAGTTCAAACCCCTATAATTTCCCATATCCTGTTCTGCTGAGGGCTGATAAATTAATAGGCAATTATTTGGCCAATAGGCCTATATAACTTTTTATCATGAAATGGAACTAAATTGTAAAGATTTAAATGCAAGAGAATGACATATCAACCATAAGGGAAAAATACCCAAGAAGAGTGAAGGAAAGTGATTGAAAAAGCAGAGAAATGGGGAAATAGTTGTTAAGAACCTGAGGAAGGAGAGAAGGGCAGAGATTGACCAAGAAATAGACGGAGTGAGTGATTATCTCTGTCCATAGGTATTTGTCATCATAGAATTTAAGCTCCACTTCAATGAGCAATTTTGACCTCCCTGCACATAAACATATACTCTAACTCCTGTTGTAGCTTAATCCACCTATGAGTGAACAGGAAGTGGTCTGGAAACCCACATATACTTTTGCCCAGTTCCAAGGTTAACATCTGTAGGCTGGGTGCATTGCATGCTCTTTCGACGGAAGCTAGGGCATAACCGTGTACCGACGGAAATTTTTTGACACCTCACAAAACTTTAGTGTAAATAGGAATACTGACTCCCACTGAAGAGCTAGCATTGTTCAAATTTGGTGATGTTTTGGAACTTAACGTTAAAAAAAATTAGGTGTTTATGCCTTGAGAGGTCTATCCATAGCTCACTGGGCAAGGACCATGTGCACATAGACACTGTGAAAGATACAGATTGACATAACTCTCTATAGTGGCAACGTTTTGTCGATATTCAGAATTATAATCAGAAGCAGCAGAACCCTCATCAGTGTCAGAAGTTATGGGATAGGAATGAAGAAGGAGAGTGTGGGGGTGGGAGGTGGAGGTTGCGGAGACTAAACAGATCTTCTCCAGAGTCTATTTTGTGAAACACAAACTAGATAGATACTCTGTATCTTTGCAAAATATTTCTTTGATCAAGTTTAGGAAACGATGGAGATGAAAGATGCTCATACAGTAAGTACACACACGCCAATCCTCATAGCAATTGCTCTGAAACTGTCCAAAAGCACATTTCTCAAACGTTTATGCCCACTGATTTCACGGATGTACTGGGGACACTGCTGTTAAAGATCGCAGTGTGATCTGTGGGAGCCACATCAGACTTTATGTCAACAAAAAGCAGAGCAAGACGTGGCACACCTGGAAGAAATCACCTTCATTGAGAAGAACACTTCACATAGGTCGGCCCTGATATTGCAGCTGTAAACGCCTGGGAAATTCTACACACTAAGGACTTTGCCACTGACATTAGTGTTTCTTCACTAAATTATCCTCAGTCCTGGCTGCACATTAGAGTCGCCTGGGAGTCTTTTTAAACCTAAAAGTAGATTCCAGTTTAATCGATTTGGGCTGGGACCTGAGCATCAGCATTTACAAAACATTCTCCTGGAACAATGATGCAGTCAGGGTCAGAAGCACAACGGTAAAAATTTTCGTGGGCATATATTTTGAGGCCAATGGCAATGTTTAGCTTATCACTACAAGCTTGGGGTCAGCCCACCTGGCTGTGGTGTGGCCTTTTGTAAAAGGCGTTTGTCCTTGATGGGGCGTAGAAATCCTATCATTCAATGCTCGCTCACCAGTAGCCTGGCTCCTCCCTCCTAACCTGTTTTGTTTTGCTTTCATGTGTCACCCCCCGGCTATGCTGTCTCCTTCAGGCTCTTTCCCCTGACTCCTGCCTCACAGACAGGAGTATTAATGTCGCCTCCCTCTCCTAACTGTGGGGAATAACTCACAGGCGAAAACAGCTTTGGTGGGCGTGCAGCTGAGGATAATCAGGTTTGGTATCAACCGCCCTCTAAATGTAGACAGGCCAGTGTAAGCTGCTTCCTTCTCAGCTACGTTGGAGGCCAAAAACAGCAATGATCCCGGTAGAGAATCTCACACCGCTGCACACGGACCCACAGCCCCTCCTGCTGCCACAGCACGCGCCACCTTGCATGAGTGATTTGCTGTCTCCTACCTGGACATTCAGGTGGCACACGATGGCCCGGTCTTTTGTCTTTACGTTCACAGGTTATTTTTAAAAATATACATACATAGTTTGCACTGGCATCCAACTCTTTTATTATTCTTGTCAAGGGATGTCTGGCTTTGTTTGCTCCATGCAACAATTATTTTTAGTGAAAGTGTGGATAAGAGTGTCAACTCCCAACAATAGGAAACGCGGGACTGGTTTTTATCTCTTTTTTTGGGGGCGAGCATGAGGGGCTGCCAGGGGGAGAGTGTGCACTACTGGGACAGAGACGATCTTTACAGAGCAGTTTTTCACCTTTCCCAGATGGTTCTCCAAACACGAAGCACCGAAAATAAAAAACGAAATATCTATTGAATACATATGTGGGAAGGAGGAACAGAAGGGACACGAGGATGGGGAGGAGAAAGGGGTGACGTTGAAGGAAGGGTCGGCGGAGCAGCGCAGGGCCAGCATTCAGGATGAAATGTTGCCAGCCCAGATGCTTTTACCTGGAATCCTGTGAGTGAATAACCACAGCGCTCTTTATTCGTGAGACCTAGCGTCTCACCATTTTGCTCAAATTCCCCACAAAGTGATTTATTTAAAAGTGCTTCTTTCCAGAAAATCCACAAAATAGAGTCAAATGGTCTCTTATCCACTCCCACCATCAATTTTTGTTATCTGTATCAGCAAGGGAGTGATGTGTGTGCTTTTATTTTTTCTGTCTCGACTATGTAAAGAAATCTGTTTTTTATCAAGCACTCATTGATTTTTTTTGAAAATATCATAGCAAAAAAAGATTCAAATATATACATGGAGATAACTTCTTTAAATGAGAAAATCATCTCTCTGTGTAAAAATGAATCATCTTGCCATCCTGAACTGAACCCCCAAATCTAAGGATTTAAAAATATATAGTCATCTGTTCTCACATCTCAGGATTGACTGAACTAACTGACATATTTCAGAACGGGGTCTCTAAAAGTCTCTTGAATTTCTGATATTGGCCTCTGAGCAACAAAACGGGCTTACGATAGTTTTCTACACCTCGTTCACTTATTGGAATGTCTCTAGTCACACCATGTTCTTGATCATTATTCTATCATTTGGTACTTTGTTCTATTCGTATTCAAAAACACTTTATATATATAAAAATATATATATATATGTAAGAAAACCACAGAAAAGTTCTATAGGACATATCCTTGCAAATCGAACGAGAAAGGACTCTGGACCTGAGGCTTACTTCCCAGCAGACATGGAGAGTTTCCGGGAAACTCCCTCAGGGAGGGAGTTTCTGGACATGACCGTGGAGGGTAACAGGTTCCCCAAGCAGCATTTCTGCACCCCAGCAAAATACACGCATTAGACGTTTTCTCCTTCTCACTCATGGACAAGTTAGGCACCTACTTTAACGAACTGATGCTCTGTAGCAAACTAACATAGGGAATGCCTATAAATGTCATTATGAGCAGATGTGGCCTTTGAAAGAACGCCACAGGAGGCCACACCCACGTGGAGACCCAGCTGTGATTTTCATTCTCCCCAGATCCTGACTTAGAACTCATCTGTCTGTCAATCAAACAGACTCCGTTTTCTTCTGCTTCCTCAAAAGAAATGACAAGTAGTATACAGCCTCCCTCGATTTTCCTTCCTTCTCGCTGGCCTTCACCGGGCATCGGGAATGCAGCGACTCGGCAGCCTCTCATCCATCACGTTGGCTGCGTTGGAAGGACGCGGCTGTGAGGGAAAGGGAGTAAACCACAGTCCATTGGCTTCCCCGTTTTTCCTTGCTCGGAAACCGTGACGATGGAGTGGCAAATTGAGCTCCTACCGCCGAACCTCCTACTTGTATCCAAGCCAGGCTTCCGTGTTGAGGTGCCATCACGCCAGCCGCACAGCGCTGTTTCTGTTCCGACGCCAGCACCAGAGGGCAAGGGGGCCGCTGACAATGCAATACCCCCTGAAATGTGGAGCCGTGGCCGGGTTTTGGACGCTCAAAGACAGACAGGAAGTGGAAATTCATTAAGGGCTCTTGCACAGAGGATGAGCAAGATGAAACTTGCTCTCGAGTGAGTAACCTAGGAGCCATATTTAAATTCTAATGAAACGGAAAGAAATTGGTTTAAGAGACAGGAGCTCTGGAATTTTGAGTATTGCAGCTATAAATGAAAATCTAAAATCGAGAAGGGAGAAGAGAAGGTGAATTAAGTTGATTTTCAAGAGAAAAATACTGTGAGGAATGAGGATACGACTGGATCTAAATACTAAAAGGCATAAATACTTCGAAATTGGCTGCAGGAAAGAAGACCTTCACGATGGGGAGAATTTTGTTACCAGAAATAGAGATGTTTGAAAGGGTAGTCAATTTGCTAGGAAGATAAATTTGATTTTAGACATGCTGAGTGTGAAGGAAAGGCAGATACACAAATAAATCAACCCAGCAGGTGCTGGTGATTCTGCAGTGACGCTTTGCCGAGAAGTCAGGGCCAGACCTGAACACGGAGAAGACGAAATGCACAGGGATTTGCGAAGCTGTGGGGGGCGAGCTGTCCCAGCAGCGAGTGTGGACAGACTTTGGAAAGGAGATGCCGGCACAAGAGGAATACAAGGTGCTAATACAATGGAAGATGAGAACGCAAAATTAGGCAAGTGAGAGGAAAAGGCCATATGGTGTGTGAGAAGAGCACCAGTGTGGCAGCTACGGATTCTCAACTTTGGTTCTGGGTCTACTATTTTTCTCAATTTCATGAACCTTCTGTGGACATAATTTTTTGTATGTAAAATAAGCGTTTAGGATGAGATCAGCATTTCTCACAAGTTGTTCCACGTAAAATTTTAAACCCTACACAAAGCAAACAAAGTGTCCTGTGTTCAAATATACTTGGGAAATGTTTGTTTAAACAGTTAAACACATTCTGTTTATTGCAGGACTTACAATTTTTACAACACTGATGTGCATCACAAATCTCCAAGAAGAGACAGTTTGCTACGTTTCTTGACATGGAACCTGGCGGGGTGCGTGTGTGTGTGTGTGTGTGTGTGTGTATGTGTTTGTGTACCATTTCAAGAGATAGTGTTACAGAGAATTATAAAAATAATAGACTGGGAGATTTCTAATGACCCTTTCAACTATGAAATT
>NW_012150396.1:2916590-2919726 GCF_000956105.1 Propithecus coquereli | reverse complement strand
AGCAAGGGAGTGATGTGTGTGCTTTTTTTTTTTTGAAAAAAGATGTTCCTTATATTTGAAATATTTGAGCTTATTTAATTAAGTTCAAACCCCTATAATTTCCCATATCCTGTTCTGCTGAGAAGGGCTGATAAATTAATAGGCAATTATTTGGCCAATAGGCCTATATAACTTTTTATCATGAAATGGAACTAAATTGTAAAGATTTAAATGCAAGAGAATGACATATCAACCATAAGGGAAAAATACCCAAGAAGAGTGAAGGAAAGTGATTGAAAAAGCAGAGAAATGGGGAAATAGTTGTTAAGAACCTGAGGAAGGAGAGAAGGGCAGAGATTGACCAAGAAATAGACGGAGTGAGTGATTATCTCTGTCCATAGGTATTTGTCATCATAGAATTTAAGCTCCACTTCAATGAGCAATTTTGACCTCCCTGCACATAAACATATACTCTAACTCCTGTTGTAGCTTAATCCACCTATGAGTGAACAGGAAGTGGTCTGGAAACCCACATATACTTTTGCCCAGTTCCAAGGTTAACATCTGTAGGCTGGGTGCATTGCATGCTCTTTCGACGGAAGCTAGGGCATAACCGTGTACCGACGGAAATTTTTTGACACCTCACAAAACTTTAGTGTAAATAGGAATACTGACTCCCACTGAAGAGCTAGCATTGTTCAAATTTGGTGATGTTTTGGAACTTAACGTTAAAAAAAATTAGGTGTTTATGCCTTGAGAGGTCTATCCATAGCTCACTGGGCAAGGACCATGTGCACATAGACACTGTGAAAGATACAGATTGACATAACTCTCTATAGTGGCAACGTTTTGTCGATATTCAGAATTATAATCAGAAGCAGCAGAACCCTCATCAGTGTCAGAAGTTATGGGATAGGAATGAAGAAGGAGAGTGTGGGGGTGGGAGGTGGAGGTTGCGGAGACTAAACAGATCTTCTCCAGAGTCTATTTTGTGAAACACAAACTAGATAGATACTCTGTATCTTTGCAAAATATTTCTTTGATCAAGTTTAGGAAACGATGGAGATGAAAGATGCTCATACAGTAAGTACACACACGCCAATCCTCATAGCAATTGCTCTGAAACTGTCCAAAAGCACATTTCTCAAACGTTTATGCCCACTGATTTCACGGATGTACTGGGGACACTGCTGTTAAAGATCGCAGTGTGATCTGTGGGAGCCACATCAGACTTTATGTCAACAAAAAGCAGAGCAAGACGTGGCACACCTGGAAGAAATCACCTTCATTGAGAAGAACACTTCACATAGGTCGGCCCTGATATTGCAGCTGTAAACGCCTGGGAAATTCTACACACTAAGGACTTTGCCACTGACATTAGTGTTTCTTCACTAAATTATCCTCAGTCCTGGCTGCACATTAGAGTCGCCTGGGAGTCTTTTTAAACCTAAAAGTAGATTCCAGTTTAATCGATTTGGGCTGGGACCTGAGCATCAGCATTTACAAAACATTCTCCTGGAACAATGATGCAGTCAGGGTCAGAAGCACAACGGTAAAAATTTTCGTGGGCATATATTTTGAGGCCAATGGCAATGTTTAGCTTATCACTACAAGCTTGGGGTCAGCCCACCTGGCTGTGGTGTGGCCTTTTGTAAAAGGCGTTTGTCCTTGATGGGGCGTAGAAATCCTATCATTCAATGCTCGCTCACCAGTAGCCTGGCTCCTCCCTCCTAACCTGTTTTGTTTTGCTTTCATGTGTCACCCCCCGGCTATGCTGTCTCCTTCAGGCTCTTTCCCCTGACTCCTGCCTCACAGACAGGAGTATTAATGTCGCCTCCCTCTCCTAACTGTGGGGAATAACTCACAGGCGAAAACAGCTTTGGTGGGCGTGCAGCTGAGGATAATCAGGTTTGGTATCAACCGCCCTCTAAATGTAGACAGGCCAGTGTAAGCTGCTTCCTTCTCAGCTACGTTGGAGGCCAAAAACAGCAATGATCCCGGTAGAGAATCTCACACCGCTGCACACGGACCCACAGCCCCTCCTGCTGCCACAGCACGCGCCACCTTGCATGAGTGATTTGCTGTCTCCTACCTGGACATTCAGGTGGCACACGATGGCCCGGTCTTTTGTCTTTACGTTCACAGGTTATTTTTAAAAATATACATACATAGTTTGCACTGGCATCCAACTCTTTTATTATTCTTGTCAAGGGATGTCTGGCTTTGTTTGCTCCATGCAACAATTATTTTTAGTGAAAGTGTGGATAAGAGTGTCAACTCCCAACAATAGGAAACGCGGGACTGGTTTTTATCTCTTTTTTTGGGGGCGAGCATGAGGGGCTGCCAGGGGGAGAGTGTGCACTACTGGGACAGAGACGATCTTTACAGAGCAGTTTTTCACCTTTCCCAGATGGTTCTCCAAACACGAAGCACCGAAAATAAAAAACGAAATATCTATTGAATACATATGTGGGAAGGAGGAACAGAAGGGACACGAGGATGGGGAGGAGAAAGGGGTGACGTTGAAGGAAGGGTCGGCGGAGCAGCGCAGGGCCAGCATTCAGGATGAAATGTTGCCAGCCCAGATGCTTTTACCTGGAATCCTGTGAGTGAATAACCACAGCGCTCTTTATTCGTGAGACCTAGCGTCTCACCATTTTGCTCAAATTCCCCACAAAGTGATTTATTTAAAAGTGCTTCTTTCCAGAAAATCCACAAAATAGAGTCAAATGGTCTCTTATCCACTCCCACCATCAATTTTTGTTATCTGTATCAGCAAGGGAGTGATGTGTGTGCTTTTATTTTTTCTGTCTCGACTATGTAAAGAAATCTGTTTTTTATCAAGCACTCATTGATTTTTTTTGAAAATATCATAGCAAAAAAAGATTCAAATATATACATGGAGATAACTTCTTTAAATGAGAAAATCATCTCTCTGTGTAAAAATGAATCATCTTGCCATCCTGAACTGAACCCCCAAATCTAAGGATTTAAAAATATATAGTCATCTGTTCTCACATCTCAGGATTGACTGAACTAACTGACATATTTCAGAACGGGGTCTCTAAAAGTCTCTTGAATTTCTGATATTGGCCTCTGAGCAACAAAACGGGCTTACGATAGTTTTCTACACCTCGTTCACTTATTGGAATGTCTC
>NW_012150396.1:2890234-2910495 GCF_000956105.1 Propithecus coquereli | reverse complement strand
TTACCAGACTTTAAACTTTATTATAAGGCTGTAGTAATCAAAACAGCTTGGTACTGGCACAAAAATTTATTTTTTAAAACAGTAATGAAGACACAGAAATTTGATTATCATCACTAATGGTTGCCTCTGAATCCACAAACATATATTTCTTATTTGTTTAGATTTCAGTATAGTAGCTGCAGCATCACACAAATGTAGGTAAGGTATAGAAGTATAGTCAATTGACAGACACTTCACAGACTAAAACAAAAGTGGTCACGGATTTTTTTTTTTTTTTTTTTAAACAAAACCCAAACTATGCTTCTCTCCAGTTTAAAGAAGAATACAAAGAGCTTTTTTCAGTCTTCTCCCAAATAGGAGACTCTATGATAGAGAAAATGACAAGCAACAAATGTCACTTATAGATTTCTTGAGAGATAGTCACGCCTCTGCCTAATTTCTCTGATGCAACCTTGATTGTCACCCTAAATCTGTTTCCTTATGGGGAAAATGCCAGCTCACGCCACGTTTGTATTTTTTGGCTAGGACGTGTAGGTTAGACAATGAAAATGTTCACCTTTAAGCTAGTTTGCCTCTGAAAGAAGGCATGCCTTACGACAGGGCGCGCAACTATTGTATTAGCAGAGTGTCTCTTGGAAGAGAAAAAAACCCTAGAAGGGGGAAGGAAAGTGGATTTATCATTCGAAGTTACGCTTGGCATTCCATAGTTACAAAGCACAGTTAGCAAAATGTTATTTAAGAAAAGTAAACTGAAAGATCCTAAGGCTCTGCTAATGCTTTAAAGTCCAAAAGTAATTATTTCATACCTAATCCAAGAAAAAAAGAAAACAGTATGTGTCAAAGCTTTTAATGTAGCGGCATCCACCTGGTTTTCTGAAATTTCAAGATGAGCTTTGTCCTCTATTTTCTTCCTACAAACATTTTAAAGCCATCCTAATCTTTTCTTTGCCCTATCATCCTCCATGAGCTCTGTTTTCAGTGCTTAAATAAGTCTTCCACTTTGCTATCTGGAGATGGGCTTCTAAGCATGAATGACCCACTCTATTGATAGATTAAGCTCAACATTTCATTTAGGGGGAAATCACACAGCAATCAAGAACTTAACCGAGTGGAAATTGTTTTTAATGCACACTCTTTTTCGAAATGGCACATATAATCCTCATTGTAAATAGATTACATAAAAAAAGCAAACTATTGTTTCTAAAACCTCATTTTTTTTTTTTTGGAACTTGACAAAGACATGTTTGTACGTTCCCACATTATGCTCGACTTTTTTCTAATAACTTTTGGTATTCTGAAATTTACAGATGTGTCATCCTTTTACACACAAAAACAAAAAACAAGGAAAACACTCTACCACTAAAATTAGGGTTTTTTTTTTTTTATATTTACATTCATGTATCGCTTAACAACGGGAATACCTTCCGAGAGATGCGTTGCTAGGTGATTTCATCGCCGTGCAAACATCATAGGGTGTACTTACACTAACCTGGACGGTACAGGCTAGTACACACCTAGCCTACATGGGATAGCCTATTGTTCCCAGGCTAGGAACCTAGGAGCTGTACAGCTCTTATGGGACCACCACTGTACGTGTGGTCTGCCTTTGACCAAAACATCATTATGCAGCTCCTGATTGCATTTAACCACACTTTGCATAAATAAAGGGAACACATATGTCTTCCCAGTGCACGGTACACTGAGCAGACATTCTTATAGATTAGAATCATTATGCATGGACCAAATCAAGTCATAAAGACATACAGTGGGACATGACTTCGGCGAGTTGAATCTTTTTCTTAAGCCACATGAGGAAACTTCCATTGGATTGATGGAGTAGTGCCTATATAGGTCATTAGAAGAGCTTCCTTTTATCTTTGATCTAACATTTCATTGTTTCAAATCTTTCTTGATTATTCATACTCTGATCCCATCATTCCTTTTCAAACAGCTCTGTTCGGGTACACTGGGGGAATGATGGTGACAAAACTAGAAATGCAGGTTATGGAGAACTCCTTGGCAACTAAGAAATTTGAACTTTATCTTAGAGGGAAAAAGAATAGAGAGTCATGGTAGGCTTTTAAGCAAAGGAGTCATATGATCACATCTGAATTTTTAGGAAAATAATTATGTTGTAAAAGTAAAAGATGGATTGGAGTAGCTGATTCCTGAATAAATATAGTATAAACAAAAATCAGTTAAGAACAAAAGCACACGAGATTACTCAAATACTTTAGGAAACGGAAGAAGCTTAAACTGTGAAACTGGGAGTATGAATGGATCGAGGAGTGGTGGATAGGATTGTCAGAATTTGATGGAGAAATGGATAGCAATACTAAGGTCTAGAGACAGGCTTTCAAGATATTCAGGTCATGTTGCCAGTAAGTATTTAGGAACGTGTGCTGTAGTTCCATTGAGGGAACAGAGCCAGAAACAGTAATAGGTGATGGAGAGACGGTAGATCAGTAATAGACGGGTGGAGAGAGTTCATAGTGATTCTAGCGTGTGTACTGTACGGTGTACATGGTGCATATAAGATGGCAGTGCTGTATTATCTCCCCTATATGAAAATGTGCAAAAGCCCAAGCCACAGGAGTAAATGAAGTGAACTAGATGCTTTATGAGGAGAGACTATGGAGTAACAAGACAAAACCAAAGATAGACCTTTAGGAAATTGGTGTCACATAAGAGACAGACACGAGAAAAGGAACTACTAGAGGAGATAAGGTTATTAGAACAGAAAAGTCAAGAAGAAGGGAGGGCACACAGCAGGGAAGAATGTCATGGAACCCCAAAGAGAGGGGCCTCAAGAGATTCGGGTAGTATTGTAGTAAGTATTTAGAAATGTGTGCTGTGGTTCCCGAGAGAGAACAGGGCCAGAAACAATGATGGATGTCACACCAATTGGGATAATGACCAACAAGAAGAGACTACTGATCAGGTACTTGGAAAAGCTCTGCTGTATTATTAGTCTTTTGGAATCAGTGGGCTGAGGATCAGTGGTAGGTGAAGCAGTGCAAAAGTGGGCAGTGAAGAAAAATATTGAATTGGATTGAGAGAAAGAGAATTTTTAATTTTTTTTAAGGTGAGGATAGACTTTTTTATGTCTAAGAGGAAGAAAGAAAAGAAAACCGAAAAAGCATAAATTTCAAAATATCCTGGATAGGAAGTGACAGACAGAACAAGATTTGGGGGAAAACCAAACGGGCCTTAATCAAGAGCATAAGCTGACCTACAGAAGTAGAGAGTAGAGAAGTGGTTACTAGGGGCTGGGAAGTGGAGCGGGGAGGAGGAAACAGGGAGAGGCTGGTGAACAGGTGCAAAGATGCAGTTAGATAAGAGGAATACGTTTTAACGTTACATAGCACAGTAGGGTGACTATAGTTAACAATCATATATTACACTTTCAAAATAGCTGAGAAGACTTTGAATGTTCTCACCACAAAGAAATCATAAATGTTCAAGGTGATGGATATGCTAATTACCCTAATTCGATCACTGCACATTGTATACATGTATCAAAACATCACACTTCTTTGTATCCCATAAATATGCACAATTACTATATGTCAATTAAAAAAATGAAACTTAAAAAATTTTTAAAAGATTTGAAATTTCTTCTTTGAGAGAGACAGAGATTTGTTGACTAGGGATAAGTAAGAAGATTTCGGAACAGTTCTAGGGCCCAATTTCAAATGCTGGCATTCCGAATAGCAAAGTGACATTCCAGAGGAAGAGAAGGGTTAACTGTCTCAGGGCTGGGAATTGTCTCAGGCAGAACAGCAAAAGGACAAAAGGACTAAAATAGTTGAACCAGGAATCCAAGTCTAGGACACAGGTCAAAGAAGCCAGAAAGAGGGAAGCTGAGCAACAGCAATGATGATGACAATGATGATGACGATGACAACGATGATAGCTCTTACTGTGTGCTAGGCAAGGAATCTACAGTTTTTATTAACCCTTATAATCCACAAAAGGTCATGTCACACATGCAAAAAATATAGGTTTATTTCCTAACTAGGTATAACTCACACTTCCACTTTTAATGTGCTTTATTTGCAAATGCATTTGTATATAGCACACCATTTCCACCACACATGAGCAATTTGTTTTCGCTTTTCTAATTCATATTCTAGATGTCTCTGGTTCTTTACTGGAACATTTAGCTCATTTTCCAAACATCACATTAATGCATGATTTAGGAAGTAAACAAGAGTTGAAAATAAAATCCTCTTGGATATTCCATTGTTTTAAAATCTGAAGGGTTCAGTAATCCTTTAAATCTGTAATCACTAAAAGAAAGCCATTGTCACTAAATCATATGTAGTTCTACAAAAACCACATAATGCAAAGTTCTCCAAAGCATAATTATTAATATCGTCAAATGTGACTATGAAACAATAATAGTATATTACAAGGCCACTTACGCACACATGCTATTTTATTTGACATGATTGAAGTCTTTATTATCTTGCTTAGAATTGAGGTTATAGCAAATCCAATCATGGTCATAAAATTATTAGAAGTGAAAAAGCAGTTCTTTAGTGTTTGATAAAACGTGATTATTCAGCAATATGCATAAATAAGGAGACATATTTTAATTAGTTAGAGCTTCAGGAGAATGGAAAGGTGTTTATAAATTGTCAGGTGAATAGTCTCCTCCCAAAAAGCCTTGGTGTATAAACATCTCTGAAACAGGCAAATTATAGATAGCACGATGGACTTTTTTTTTTTTTTTTTAACTTCTTAGCTACAGCCATTTGGTAGCTTATATTTTTTTCGAGGGGTGCGATAATGCTATTGAGCTGATGACAGCATCAGACAAGAATTTAGAGACAGGAAGATTCCTCTAGACAAACATTCCCCAAATGAACTGATAGCACTTAAGAGTTTAAGTGACACCTCTTCTCTAAAATCCCTAGAACAAAAACCTAAAAAAGCCATAGGATCTCATAGCATCAGGTGTGAACTGACACACAATTTATCTCCTGAATTATATCCTATCATCCTATAAGCCTCTATGTTAACAAAACATATAGAATATGGCTCCATTATTTTCTTCTGGAAAGTGATTAGGCAAAAATCTTTTATCTCCTTTTTATTTCTTTTGATCAAAAAACATCTAGCTGCCAAGAGGAATTTCTCATTAGATACCCAGCATAAGAAGTGTACTTTATTTTTATGTCAATTAAAATATATATTTTTCTTTTGACAGTAATTTGGCATATATATTTAATTAAAATGTTAATAGATTATGTAATATTAGAGGAAAATTATATAAAATTAAAGGTGTTCTTGCATGCTCTTAACACCAAAGTATTTTTCTAATCTATCACTACAGTGACTTAAAGAATGAAGATGAGGCTGTGTGCCATGTTGAAGAGTATTCATAGCCAACCACCAGATGGTCTGAGTTTAAATTTCACATCTGTCTTAGACCACGTTAAAGACCGTACACAAGTTCTTCTTCTTCACTGAGCTATAGTTTCCTCATTTTTAACCTTGGCAAGGAAGTGCTAGATGATTTTTAGGCCCTTTTGAGTCCTACATTATATGTACAGAGGTAACATGTTCTTAAATACTAATATATAACCAGCTATGGAAAAGGGAATTGCTTCAGCACGCAATTGACTTGGTAAGGTCTTGGAGAATAATAAAGAGATAAAGAGCCCTGGCCATTCTGCCCTCTCAGTTCAGCCCAACCTTGTAGCCATACTGCCCAGGCACTGGAGGCCATCTTGGATATGCTATTATTGGCCACCATGTGACCCCCACATTAGTGACCCCAGGGGAGACCAACAAAAGAATCATCCAGCTGAGCCCAAGTCAACAAACAAAAACATGAGAAATAATCAAATAATTCACTTAATAGTGAGGTAGTTCATTATGCAGCACTAGATAACCCAAACACCTAGTATTAGTTGCAAAACTACATATTAATCTTCAAAATCAAGTAATCAGAAAAGCAATTTAAGGCCTTCTACCTACTGCCTTCCACTTTCGATAATAAGCTTTTGTTTGTTATGCCTGTCACATCTACCTTGTCCCCAATTTTTCCTAACCGGACTCTTTACTATGTTTAAGCAATTCTACTTGACCTATCCTTCATGTAACTTTTCTTCAATTCTTATATCTCTTTTTGTTAATTGATAAAGATTGTACATATTTATGGGGTATGCAATTTTTTTTATATCTCTCATCTATAGCATTTTTCACTACCAGTAATAATGTCCTCTTTCTTAGAGGCCAATCTATTTTTATTTTCTTTTTCCTTCACTTCTATTTTTCCTCGGATCACATGTACACATTTTGTACCACAGAAATGCACTAACTGTGTATGGTTTATTTAGAATTAAGTCTAATTTGTGTCTCAGTCCTCTTCCCTCTTTGAAGAGCAGGAGTATATTCAATTTCTATCCCCATGCAGTATTTAGTATATCGCATTGTTCTACATACCAACTGTCTCCCAGGGACAGATTAAACTACCAAACTCTAGAAAGAGCTGATTAAAATATCAGTGTTAGTTCATTAATTTATAACAAAAATAGTGATTTTCAAGATCAACTGAACACTAGACAACAGTTTTCTCGCTTTATGGCATTCTTTAACCATCAACACGGAAAGGCACATTATAGTCAAAAGTTTGTCTGATGAGGGTGCAATATTACTAATATCACTTAACTGCCTAAAGGCATTAAACTAGAGAGTCTCACAAACCCATATGTACAGTAAGGTTACACCCATTGCCTAGTGCAGAAAGTCCTCAGGTTAGGAATACTCTTTCCTACACTGTGTTGAGTAAAAGCTCCTCAACTGAATTTTCATTCATTCAGAAGTATTCACTAAGCATCTAGCATGTGTCAGGCATTAGGAATAAAGCAATGGCGTAAAGAGATAATAATCCTCAGCCCAGTAGATGTCACATTCTAGGAAAAGTTTCTGACTTATTGCTGAGCTCCTTAAAGTAAACTCTAAAAAACAAAAATATGTTCATATGTATATAGCTATGGCTTTTCCATATTAGAAAACACATATTTTACCTCAAATTTTGAACCTGCAATACCATCAAAAATGAGCAAACACTTGGCTGAGGATTAGATTAAGATCTGGAGTTTTCCAGACATTTAAAATACTTCCCAGTGCATGAGTTGTAAAGCATTAAATCATTGTATTAACACGAATCATTATAGCCTGTTATTTAAAAAATGATTTAGGAGTTTTAAGCAAATCCAAAGCAAGTGTCTAGTGCAGTCTATGTTCTCTGACACGTTTTAAACTAATGCTTATTTCTTTAAAGTTTTCCAAAATATCTAGAAAGTGAAAAAAAAATTGATATAATCTAATGTTACCCCTCCTCTGTATGAGTTCTATCACCACCTAACAGGATACAAATATGCTTTGCATTTTACTAACCTAATAAGATGTCCAAAGGATCATTTATATGTGAGGATTAAAAAGAAATATCTAACTGGGTTTGGCAGAAGTGTTTCCCTCCCCACCCCCTACTCTCTAGAAGTGTAAGTATTTAGCCTTCAGTAATACAGTTTGAATGACCTGAAAATGTCTATAAACACATTTTCCCCTGCTTATCTAGGGCTCCCCTCCATTCATTGGGAACAGTGTTTAGATTATTTCCAGAGAGGGGACAGCACCTCGTCAATGCCTGTAAAATGTCAAGGGGTCATCTGAGCACGAGTCCACCGTTGGAGCCGGGAAGGAATGCATTTACTTTTAACAGGCTGCAGCTTTAGCCTGTGAAAAATTAGTATGTCAAGCGATAGCCATTTAAAAAGGGTTAGTGTAAAGTTACCCCACCATTAGGCCTATTGGAGTGAAATCACCACAGACACTTGAAGGAAGCTCCAGAGCATTAATGGAAAAGGAAATGACGGCAAAAGGCAAATTGTAAAAACACGACCTATGACAGTAATGATACGAATAATAAAAATAGTGCTTGCAGAACTCAAAGGTTTACAAATTTGAATTACTATGTGCAATTCCTAATAAGATTCTGTACTATAACATTGTACCGCTTGTCCCTAATAAGTACCTCTATAATACAGGTGCTTTATTAGCATGTTTTATTTAGAATCTAGAATTTTCTATTTTATAAGAGTACAATACAAGATATGTTGTAGGTTTTTTTGTTTTGTTTCAACGAGACTCTTCCTACTTTTCAACGCAAGCTTATGACACAAATTTCTTTGCTGAGGATTTTTATTATAAGTCTTTGTGAAAAAAAATCAGAGCACTTAAGAATCAAATTGACCTGGTCAAAGAGAGGATGACATGTGGCTCAGTATACAGTAGAAAGTTCATAAAGTCAGGCGGTTATTAGCTATTTCTCATTGGATAGATATTTAACTTCTGTTTTCTTATCTATTAAAAAACGTATAATAATACCACTTCAAAGAGTTGTTATCAGAGAGAATAAGTATGATATTCCTCTAACATTGCCACATCCATAAAGGCTAGCTATGTGCGCATTTATTATAAAACTGTATGAAAGAACAAGTCATACTAGAAAGAGTGAAACTGAACAAATTCCTAAGCATCCAAAATATTTATTAATATTAATCATCCCTGTCACGCAACTCAAACAGGCTCCCTCATAGGGCTGAAAACTTCACCATTCCCACACCGAGTCTTTTTCATTAAGTGCACTAGCTTCGGGTGGTTAAAAACAGTTTGATTTAGCAATTTAAGAGCAAAGACACAAGGATTTCCATAAGGTAATATGTAATGTGGACTTTAAAACAGGAATTCTATATACCTTACGGGCAGGCTCTTGCTGTTTCAGATGAAGCCATTTTTTGGACAGAGAACAGAGCAAAACTATCCGTACGTAGATCACAGCTGTACAGTTTGAGATCCAGTCTTGTGTAGAAGCTCCTGACCATCAGGTTTGTGAAGCCAAAATAGTGTTGACAAAGAAGTCTGCGAATTGTAAGGCAACTGTGGACAAGGCTAACACCCCTTCTGCTTTGGTTTGAGAGTCGTCTTTGCAAAGTCATGACTATAGACGAGATGGTTTTCCAAAGGGCAGAACATTGAGTGAATTTTATGCTTCTTTTTCTTCCTAATGTCTTTCTAATACATCATCTAAATCCCCACTGTTACAGTCCTTTCCTCACCACTTCAGTGGAAAGGGAACAACTCTGAAGAGAGCGCCTTATTCCTAAGAGAGCTTGACCTATGCGAAGTCTAGTAAGAGATCTAGCACAGACCTCTTGCCTGCTGTGTGTTTGCTTACACATGGTTCATAAAGACATGTTGATCATGCCCATTTAGGTTCTTATCCACCATAATCCCATTATATTTCTGCTGTTGCTTCCCTCTGAAATGTTCAGTCTGTGTCCCTAGGTTGAATTATTCTTTATCATCTCCATCAGATGTCACTCAACTTATCAAAGGCATTTGGAAATGCAGTGTTCGTCTCCAGAATCTCACTTAGGAGGTGAAGTCAAAATACCTACAAAGACTTGCATAATTGGCAAATAAAATTATCATCAACATAGGCTGAATAATTATTATAAAATGGTTATGGTCATAGATGGATTACAGTAGATGATAAGGCTGGGGACCGCTGGCATAGAGGATTTCTAGAGCCCACTTGAATCATACAGACAGTACCAGGGTGCCTGAAATCAAGACTTCACTCAGGAACTTAGAGAAAGAGAACCTAGGGAGATGGGCTTGACCAAACTATGGGGAGCGTTTTATTCTAGATCATACTGTCACAGAAACACTCAACAGGGTAGTATGATGTGGAGGTTAAAGTACAACTGAGAGCCAGGTACAAATCCAGCTGATGCTACTAATTAGCTGTGAGTTCTTGGGAACGTTGCCTGCATTTATTTCCCCAGGTATAAAGTGGGAGCCCCCAAGTGTCCTCCCCCAAGGCACATGTAGGTACATAAGACAATACACGTGTCAGGTGATTATCAATACTGGGCTCAGCCAGGCACTACGGCGGCACTAAAGACATAGGTGAGTAAAACACATTCGATTCCTAGCCTCAGGGGTTTAGGTTGAGGACTCTGGGATTTATTGGGTTGGGTGAAAGGCAGTCCCCTTTGTTTGTTTTAAACAGAGAAATACTGTGATGAAAACTGACGTGGAGGTAAATAAGCTACTAACCTTGTCGTGGAGGATTGACACAGTGTAGCAACAGCTAAAGGTAATAGCAGCTGGGGGTGTCAATAGCAAAAATATTAGAAGGACATTCTAGTTAAAAGTTATGAAAGATCAAAACTATGGATCAAAAATAATGGCATTTATTTGCATGTTGGCTAAGCACCGAAGTGGTAAAATGAAGAAGAACATCATAGTTTTATTTATAACAGCATATATCTCTTCTGTAGAATTTATTTTTTTTTAGATTTCACAGTCATTATCTATATTCACTAAAGAAATAAAGAGCCACTTACTGACTCATGCCTTAATTCTCCTGAGATTCGACAGTTGATTATAACAAGTGAGCAGCAAATTACCTCTATGAAGATCAAGGGAAACCCAGGCAACTCAGAATAATCTGCGCAAGCCATTCATTAAGAAATCAATTATTGAAAAGAACACTGGACTGAGGCTCAGTAGGTCTGGTTTGAGTCCTACTGTTGCCATTGCAACCTTGCAAAAAAAAAAAAAAATCACTCTTTTTGGAGCCTCCGTTTCTTCAACATGGAGAAATGGAATTGGAGATTTTCAAAAGTCCTTTTAAATCTCCTCCCTTATCTCATTGAAGCAGAGAGCAGAATAGTGGTTGCAGGAGGCTGGCTAGGGGTGGGGAGACCAGGAGAGGCTGGTCAGTGGGTACAAAGTTAGACAGGAAGAATAAGTTCTGTTCTCCTACTGCACAGCAGGGTGACTACAGCTAATCTTAATAACAATGTATTGTAAATCTCAGGATTGCTAGAAGAGGGTTTTGGAAGTTCTCACCACAAAGAAATGATAAATGTTTAAAGTGATGGATATGCTAATTACACTGATTTGGTCATTGTACGGTGTATATATGCATTGAAACATCGCACTGCACCCAATATGTACAATTATTATGTGTCAATTATAAATAAAATAAAGCTATTTAAAAGTGTAAAAAATTGTTCTCTCAGCTCCCTAATTCCAGAGTTCTATGATCTAACTCAAAGAGTCATTTCAAGCAATCCACTCTCGTGGAGAGGATTGTTACATTCTCTTGAAGGTCAGCATAATATTGAATCCTCAAATTAAGGAAGAATGTGCTTAATAACACAAAAGACAGTATATATAACACAGCATTTTTCCAGTAATATATAGAAACCAGCCACAGTTAGAAGCTTACTATCAAATTTTTAGGAATATTGAAAGCCAACTGACAACAGGCTATTAGGTTAGAATTGATCATGGTGGGATCATTTATATCTTGTAAATTTGCAAATGCTACAAATAATGTTTTTTTTTTTATTGTGGAGAGTCAGTTGTTAAACACTATCAGCACACCACTGGTCTTCAGTGATATAAATAAACCAATACTGTTAAACAACAAAGGTCTTTGTGTTTGCAATTTTTGAATTATAATTGGCTCCATGCTAAAAAAAAAAAAAAAAAAAAGAAAGAAAAAAAAAGTAGGAATTGCTTCAAAGAGTAATTCAGAGCAAATTAAGTACATTTAAAACAATGTACAGAAAGATGTCAAAAATAACAAAACATCCACTCTTCCATCTCATCTTTTCCTTATTATCTCAAGATACTTTTGATTTGTACAAACAAAAGCTACCCAAAAGCTATGGACACTAATTCAACGGCCCAGTTTGAAGTCACAGTCAAGACTGCTAACTATTAATAGAGTGAATTGTCCCCAGTGAGACGTCCCAGGAAGTGGTTTAGCTTTGCATTAAACATCATCAGAGATAAATAAGAAAACCCAACCTAGAAGCACAGCCAGTGGCTTAACATCAACCCACAGAAAGAGCTCAAGGCAAGCTTTGCTCCTAATAAATATCCTGATATTGAATCTAAGTGACTCTAAATTTGGTTGTGCAAGATTGCCAACACATGTTACAATGCTTCCCGGGGCCCAACACCGCTGCACAATTATTCTAAAGAGAGCCAACGGTAGTGGATGAGAGAAGAGCTTTAAATCTGGATTTAATTTCTCATAAATGAAATAAATGTGTCTTTTTAAGGCTCTCCGTGTGCCTATTGACAAAAAAAGAAACACTACAGATTTATAGGGCAAGAAGACTGAAGTTCCAGGAGTCTTTGTTAGAGAAAAGTGAAATGTTCAAAGATAATTCATTACAAAATCCTGCCAGAACACTCCAAATAATAATCAGAATTTGTGTTGAAGACGATGACCAAGGACAATAATTCCAGGAAGTTTTGATCTCTGGATTCTTTTATTTTTCTTACTGTTGTTATGACAGTAAAGATAACAAAAATAACTGACAATATTACCACTCAGCACCTCCTCTGATGTTCGGCAATGCAAGCAATCTGTTTACCCAGATGTGAGTGTAATTTTTTTAAAGAAAGTTTTCAAAAGAAACATTGCTTATGGACCTAGGATAGAAATCAAACCAAATATCTGAAAACTTCTGTTTGCTCAGGAGTATGAACTTTATGTTCTCCAATTGTGTTCAATATGTGACTTAAACTTCATCTCTATCTCTAAGACTAAGGCCCATCAAATGACCTAGTCATTCCTTTTGGGCCTATTGAGCTAACAACTATTAGAAATATTAATAATGTCAACACTTTAAAGTGTAGACCATTTGGAAATCACCAACATTTGCTAACTAGTCTTGTAAGCATTCCTAGGAAACAAAAGGATACACTTTTTTTTTTTTGCAATGGAAAAGAATAAAAAGGAGCAAAATCTTTAGCTCAAAAATTAATTCAATGTCATATACCTTGGTCATAAATCCATTTTTTTCTTCTAATAACTATTTATGTTGAGCCCATAAATAAACATTTCCTGTGATAAGATGAAGGACAAAAGATAGTCTTAAAAATAAGGAAGGCATCAAATTAAACTTTCTAAGTATAATCTTATTCTCTTGTTAGAATTGATTTTATCATCAATATTAATTAACATTATTGAAAGGATGCAGTGATATACTTGTAACAGGAAAATGAGCAAGGTTTCTCTCATGCTGATGTAAAACTACCATCAAATGTGAAGTCTCCTGTTTTGCTCATGAAAGGGAATCACTTGCTTATATGCAGTGTTTTCATTTCTGTTGAAGTAGCTGTATCTGTTAGTTGGGCCAAAAAAAAGAAACATAAAGAATGTTCACTTTGAAATTTCCATGCAAATTCAGCAATGAAAAAAAAAACAATCAAAAACCTGTAAACAATTTATGCCTAATGTGGAGGATTCCTGCGGGTGCTACAAAACAAGAAGTAACCACACCAAATGCATTAGAGGCATCACACTAACCAAGCCTGACAGTGCCGGGCTCAGGAATCAGACATAATCTTATTATTTGGCTGTCGTTTGGACAGCTTCTAGGCACAACTTAAAAAACAGAATTTAAAAGATTACTTTCTAAAATGGCATTTTCCCATGCGAGCTCCTGTTTCCAATTTGTGTTTTCTGTTTCACTCCATTCCTCTCCTCGCCCCCTTCCTCGCTCAGCCTCTTTCCACCCCCCCAGTCACCTCGCAGCCTCCCCTCCTGGCCCAGTGGCCAGCTATCTGTGAAGTGGCCACACACTTGCGTGGGATTTCCTGTTTTCCTATTATGTACTCAATGCAAATCATCTCCACGTCATGCTAACTACAAAAGGCTGGGCTCGAGAATGACTCTCTCACGTGTAATGACATTGTTGTGCAGGAAAATGTTGGAGTGGGGCCAAATGTTTCTTAAATGAATTGACCAAAGGCCATTATCAAGAATCTAGATTTAGGAAACGTTTATACAAAACATGGCGATAGTGGGAACCAGATGCTTCAGTTTCTATTACAACACTTCTGGGAGGTGTGTGTGTATGTTTTTTTTTTCCTCCTCCCCTCTGGTATAAAGAGCAAGTTTCCAGCGTTTACCATAGATACTTTGCAGCAAACTGTATCACAGTTTGCCTCCACTAATCGGTGGCCATTATTAATATCAATGGTGAAGAGCTATAAATTCCACAGACACAGTGTCAGTGGTGTGAACCCCCAGATCTTCTCTAATCCCAAGATTAGATACTGAAGTGCTGCTTCCATTGTACAATATTATCACATCCTATCATGTGGCCCCATTTCAAACTGGGGCATTTACTGACAATGCTTTCCAAGCCGTTGCTAAGCTGTGAGCACTCTGCCTTATCTGCCTGCCGCTCCTTTTACAGCCCTAACTCACCCAGCTCGCTCAGAGGAAGCGTCCTGCTAATAATACCACCAGATACAACCAGCTCGTCTGGACCCCCTTAATACAAAAGATCCTCGATAATTATAACATTTATTTACTCTCAGTTTCTTTTCAAAGCGGAGGAGTCAGTCTCCTTTTTTTTTTTTTTTTGGACCTATGCTAATTTTGAATTCCTCTCTTTTTCTCTCTGTTTGGATTTCTTATTGATGTAGTGAAAGCCATCTGAAGATATGGGGAACTATTTGATTCTATTTATAGCCTTTCCCCCCTTAGAAGATTATGTATGTGCACCTTTAGTAGGAATAGTGAATTCACTTAAAATCAAGTAGAAGCCAATGCCCTCACTGTAGTAGACAATGAAGGTAGCAGAACTACGTAGAGCTACCTGATGAAAAAAGCATACCTTGTCAGTGGAAAACAGGATTTTCCAGGCTTTCTGGGTCACTGGAGTTTTGTAAATATGCAGTTGCATACACACAAAACACCGGGCAATGTTGAATCTGCTCGACAACTCACTTGGATATTGAACAGGCATCTCAAACTTAATAGAAGCAAAAGTGAACAGCAGATCTTCACAGCAAATTCATTCTCCTGGAACCTTGTTCAACCCAGTTTCTAGCAACTGCATCCCCCCAGTGGCTCAGAGCACGATCCTAGGGTATCCGCCGGTTCTCTTTTACCCCACACCCAGTCATTCAACAAGTCCTGTGAGCTTAGCGTTCAGATCCGACCCATTCTCACCACTGCTTCACCTTTGGTTCGGCCCCTATGGTGTTCTCCCCTGCGTTTTTGCATTTAGCATCTCAACTAGTCATTAAGCTTTCATCCTTCCCCCCATTAAATCTTTTCTTAACAGAGCAACCACAGAATGATTCTTTTTAAAGCATTTAAGATGACAGCAATGTTATAGTCAACACTTTCTAATGTTGTTCCTCCCCACTCAGAGAAAAAAACAAACAAAAAATTTTACCCCCTTGTGATGCTCTTCAAGGCTCTGCAAAATCCGCCCGTCACCTCCCACTGACTCTCTGCCTTCCCCACCCACTCACTCCCCGGCAAGGGCGGCTCTTGTTTCTCCAGCACAGAAGCCCTGCTTGCCCCTCGGGGCGCCGGCGCTCGCTGTTGGCTGGTATCTGAAACGTCCACCTGGGTCACCCCCTGGCCTTTGTCAGGTCTCTACTGTAAAGTCACCCTCTCTGTGATGCTCTCTCTGTCCTTCTATTTAAAACTGTAAGCCCCACATTCCTCCCTATTCCCTTTCTCTATTTTCATCTTTCTCCTTAGAACTTTTCACGAATCTGTTATACAATCTGTTTTTATTATTTACTGTTTTTTTTTTATCTGTCTTCCTCACTAGAATGCAAGTGCCAGGAGGGTGGGGACATGGCTCTGTCTGCTGCTTTGCTCCCAGTGCGTGGAAAGTGCTGGAACCTAGAGGCGCCCAGTGAACCCATGTGGACTGTATCCGTGCTCTGCACCTACTGCACGGCGAGCGTGTCGTCCGTGTTTGGCCGTTGCCATGGTAGGTTTTTTTGTATTGGACTAGAATTAATAATAATGGAATAAAACTTGAGAAAAAGTAAAATCTGATTTTATTATACTCATTTATTTAATCTCTAGTAAAATAGAAATCTATTGGTTTTTTGCAAAGGAACATAATCTACATTTTTTAAAGCATACTATTAATTTCCTTTATTACTGCTAGATAAAATTATCCACAGTAGGCTACATATTCCCAAATGTTAGAATCTCTACGTATACTTCATGTGTTTTACAAAAGGTTGTAAAATCCGAGGAAGACACATATAACTACTTTAATAACTCAATATACGGTATAAATAAATTAGAACTAGAGAACACTAATACTGTATTGTTTACCCACAATATAGCCTGATCTCAGGGACTATAAGATACACACACAGTATACTTCAAAAGTATTTTCATTAATTATTTAATATACAAGTATAGCTCAGATGCAAGCTAATGGGCTCCGCTAGCACCTGTCAGTTTTCTTTGACCTGTGGATTTCTAAGTCTTTCTCCAAATTCGGGCTAATTACTAGTGACTGGACAGCTGTGTAGAAATGTGACTGGACGAAAAGGGTAAGATCTAAAGCCACCAGACAGAGCGGGGACACCGGCAAGGCCTGTCTATCCTTCCTCTGGGTGCAGGGCAGGCCTCTCTGGAATGGGGTCTTATTGACCTACAGTCAAAGAGGTAGGTCAGATAGTTTCTTTATGGCTAGTTTTTACACAGAATAATTTTAGATTTTATGACTGGATTTCAGGAAAAAGGGCTCAGGCTTTCATGACCTGCCTTGGGGAAGAGGGATTCTAGTTTCTTTGGCGAGCTTGGGGGAAGGATGGGGCCGAGAGACAGGTGGACAGGAAAAGGTCAGAGAAAAACTTGTTTCTGAGGCCTTCATCTGGGTACCGTTTTCTGAGTCCCATCGCTATTTTTCCCAGAAAGGATTGTGTGCATCTTGAAAATGCCAAGATCCGTTTAAACACTATACTATAAATAGAAGTAACTAAGGAAATGTGAGCAAAAGGAAACTATGGTGAGGATAACTAAGAAGCCAGGAATAAGATGAACGCATAAAATGCCTGCTGGGAAACAACTAGCAAAGCTAACTAACTCTGCGTCTTTCCACAACCATTTCAGAGTGGGAGCCCGATCGAGCCCGTGGTTCAATTGCCATCAGGTTAACAAGAGAATGTTTCTCAGAAACCCAGCCGTCCACAGCACCCAATCAATAAATGCCTCCTGCCTCTTCAGCAGAAAGAAACTGCATGATGAGGTTAGCAGTTCTGAAAGGTATCCTTGGAATAAATAAAACGGTGCGTATGAAAGAGTAGGCCGAAGGCGTAAAAGCTTAGGGCAATTTGATCAAGCCAATTCTCCAGGGAAATAGTCAACGCCCTGATTTCTTTGCCACGTCAGGAGTGTGGAGTAGCAAGAAATGTTCAACATTAATTGAAGACGGTTTTCAAAAGTCAATGAGTCACTACCTCGCCTTCAGTTCTGTGGCGATTATAGTCATTGTATGGTCTTCCATAGACAAGTCAACACAGGATCAATTTACTCTAAAAAAGAATGTATAAAGCCAAATTTTTCAATTAATTACAAAATTTGGGGCCTGAATTATAACCTTACAGTGACTAAGAATATAAATTGAAAGAAGACCAGGCATTACAACGCGAAGGACAAATTGATTCTATTTTGGTAATATACGAGAGAGAGATGAAAAGAAGTTATTTTCACTTGGCTTATATCACAACCCAAACGCATATATTCGAAATTGTTCCCTGAAAGCAAACCTTTCCTATGAAGACATTTGCTAGCACTTACGAGGGACAGAATGAAAGAGGGGAAATAAATATATGTATGTAGCACTTAAGAGCTTCTGAATGAAACTAATTTAATGATTTAAATATAAATGAATCTGAAACGTATGTACTCATTTCCCTTTAAAATGTGTATTTATGAAAAAAAAGGAGTTTTACATCTTACAATGGAATATGTAATGACCTCCCTCAGTGTTAGCTATGTCTACATTGTGATTTTAATAAAGCCACTGTAGTCTAATATTACGTTTTTCCATCAGATACATAGGATTAAAAAGTTCAGAAAGAACTAATGTGAAAATAGGATCAAGGTCCATCTCTAATTTTAATTGTGCTGGGCTTGGGGTAGGATTTTTAGTGTTCCCTTTTGGGGTTTTTTTTTTTTTTTTGCCTCATATAATGCAAATATGAAGCAGTAACTGAGAAAGACTGTATGAGATTTCAAAGGAAAATCAGCACACCTTTCCCGCACTTCCTCTCTCCCAAGACTCTTCACGACAGTGACAACATATTCAGTCGGTTGTTACAGTTGTTTAATACTGATGTTTCCTGCCTCATTTTCCCTATGCCGTATGGCTGTTAAACATTTTGAATATCAGCCCTAGACCAAATTCCTGGTTAGTAGATGTATGTTAAGATATTAACACATCTAAAAAGTGGAAAATCGATGAAGTTGCATTGAAGGATAAAAGAGACCAGAGGAAACTTCCACCTAGAACAGTTGAAGAAAGGGCTTGCAGTGGACGTGGAAGTTATTCTTTCAAAAAGAATCTTGGACAGGCCCGGGACTCCACGTTGGCAGGGAAAAAAAAGAAAAAGGAAAAAAGAGAAAGAAGAGACAATAGAAAAAGGTGTAAAAATTAAGGCTGGACCATAGAGGTTAATGAAGGTTTATTTGTGAAACAGTTGCACCCGTTGGCCTTGTTTGCTTTGCTCCTCACACACAGTTTTTTTATTGACAAACAAAAAGCAGTGATTTAGAAAAACCTAGATAATTCTCTTTATGGGCCCCTCAATCAGCTCTTCTGCTCCCCACCCTAAATCCCAAAGTGAAGCCCACCAGACAATGACACGCTTTTCCCCAGGCAACCCTCTCAGTCATGGAAGAGTCCAGTTGGAGAAAGTCCACAATAGCTGGCTGAAATCATTACCCGTCCTTCATTTTTAAACAGGAGTAGACAACCAAGAACCACAGGACATATGGACAAAATCAACTTGAAAAACTGTAATTAATAGAAGAGGGGACCAGTTCCTGTCTCAAGCTAGGCAAATGAGCTCCTCTCTTGGGGACTTTTGGATATGGGGCCAAGAGAATTGGCTCAGTTTATTTCTAGTCATTTAAGATAAATACATATAATATGAACAGCTTTTGTTGTCTACACTTTTTTTTGCTACATAGAAAAAACCCAAATCTATAATAAGAAAGAAGTTAATGGGTAGCTAGAGAAAAGCAGAGATGAGAAAGTTTTGTTAGCATCCAAATTATATTGTTTTAGCTGTTTCTGAGGCCCAAATATATCTATATTTTGCCAGCAGCTTGACATTTTCACGTAACTTTGTTAAATTCCTTTTTTAAACTTAGCTTGAGGTTATTCCTAACAAATATCTTGTCTTTATATATTATCAAACAGTATGTATTTTTGTAATAGTGTACCAAAATTAACTAATTCTTTTTTTACTTCAGACATGAACATGAGATGTGACAAGTCATAAAACTAACCTAGATTTACTGGTTTAACTCATATTCCCCCCTTTTCAATTTCATATTTCCGTAGCCCTGCTGATTTCGAAAAACGCCTTTGGGACTGAGCTTTTGCGATTGTCCTCTGAACATTTTACATAGAACAATGATCTGTTTCCACAGGTTTATGGCATTAAAAGCAGTAAATCTATTACCTCAATTTCCACGTTTATAAGTTAGTTAGAATGTAAAATCTTCTCAGGCACACCGAGTACGGGTGGGGCAGATGAAGATCCGATGAACGAACGTGTTTGCCTCAGGCTCTCCACACCTCAATCTCCCCACCCTGCACCAGTAGCCACGCTGATGTTTTAGACCAGTATGCTGTAAATGATTGATCTTGAATTTATATCAGACCTTTATTTAAATGTAATTATAATAAAGAGCTTCTATTTGTTTAGGTTAGCTAGGTTATGCTATGGCAACAAACAATCCCTAATTCTCAGAAATAAATGTATTTTTCTCATTCACAGGACATATTCAGTGGTGGCTGGTGGGGTTTGCAGGGGACAGAGGTTCTCTGTTCAATACAGTCACTTAGGGACCAGGATGATGGAGATGACGGAAATGTCACCATCTTGTAGCTACACCACCTGGAGATGTGGCCTCTTGGTCACCACAGCAAGGGAGAAGACTGGGGAATCACTGACTTTTCATAGTGTTGGCCCAGAATGACTTGTAGTACCATTTCTCCTCACAAAATGTCTATTAGCAAAATTAGTCAAATGCCTTGCCTAACTACAAAGAGGGTAGGATCTGTCGGGGAGACAATGGGAAATTGTGTATGTTCCTATCTCTGACACAGACCCTGAAGTGAGGACCCTGTGAATTTACTTCA
>NW_012150396.1:2873386-2889019 GCF_000956105.1 Propithecus coquereli | reverse complement strand
GATTGTTGTCGTGATATGAAGAACATCACTAGAAATACAGTCTCTGTGTCCTAAAATGTTTAATAAAAGCTTAGCAAATTAATTAATGTGTATAACTTATAAAAAAGATCAAAGCCACTGTTTCAATGTTTATTCCATCAGAATATCAAACTATTAATAAAAAGCAATGGTGTTGGTTTTACATGGGCATCAGACTAGCCATTATAAAATGTGGTTTCATTTGTAGTCATATCACAAAATAAGATTACTTTCGTTGACTGTGAGATTAGAAACTTCCCTACAAATGTGTATTTCATAGCTACTGTTCGGAGTAAGCAATCACACCTTAAAACTGGAAGCAAACACACAGCAATCATCCAGTTGATGCAAGATAGAGCCTCTTAGGCAAGTCACTCTTCATTCGCCCAAGTCAAGATAAGCGGTGTTAACGTTCTCGTCATTCATCAATAAAACAAGAAGGATGAAAAGAATGGGAGGGCGCCGACTGTGATAAATGCCAAATAAAATGTTTGGAAAAAGCGAACGTAGAAGTCAGGTGGAGATTAAAATACAACGTATCCTCGGGTCACTCAGTTAAAAGGCCGAGTACATTCGTCAAAGAATCCTATAGTGTTTGGTGAGCATGTCAATTACAGGCCTAAGGGAACCCTGACATTGGTAGTATAAACACCCAGCCCTTATCATATATCATCACCAAGTATTATAAACTCTCCCCAGGACAACCATGTGTTTTTGCAACACAAAAAAATGTGTAAAATTTGGGGTCATGGTACCAGCCTGTTGTGGAGAATTTTTAACCTAGAGATACTCTTTTAAGCACAGCTTGCAATAAATACTGAGATACAAAGCTTAATCAAGAAAATGTATTTTTCTTCATATACTGCAGTATTTAGGAAAAGTAATATAGCTGATATCTCCAATAAACAAAGAAGTAGGACATTATAGTAACAATGTGATGTTAGTTCTTTCGGAATTTAGCTGACAAAATATGCAGCTTTGTTTGAGATGAAGGAAAACATGATGATAGTGGGGTCATGTATGGGCTTGCGACATGTAACACATTCAGCTTAGGACGCGCTAATGTATAATGTTATCATTTCAATGCTGTAGACTCACCGATAGAAATCTCTACTACAGGTACAACATCCGCCAACATTTTTGCTTACTCACTGCACAACAATCCAACTTCAGTAGAACTAAGAAGACAACAGAAGAAAAACAAATAACCATAGGGTTCCCTTTGGGTATGTTTAATAAGATGGGCAGAAAGAAGTTACTAAAATTTTCAGGAGCTCTTTTAAAGAGCAGAGCCATAAACTATTGGAAAGTATTAGCAACCAGCAGATCATCCAGACACATAGCAAATCGTGGGTGTCACGTAGACCGTGATAAAACAAAACAGAACTGAATACATAAATTGACCCATAAAGAATGGCTAACTGGCTGAAAAATTACAGATGAAATTTGGAGTGAAAAATAAGCTCAATCATAAGTCTTGTTTTACCCCTCTACCTAACAAACAGTCAAGCATTTCAATGTTAGGTACAAAATCCACATCTTTAAGATGATGACACTTTATACTGAGGCGGGTTCACCACAAAGCTACTGAAACTTTGGCATCCCTCACTGTCACCAAACCCTTCTAGGGACCTGAAGGTTATATGGTTTTGCAAAATAATCTAGACTAAGATATTTTAGCTTAGTTAAGAAATCTATCTCCTTCTACTTCAACTTTCCCTCCATTTTTATCCCCTTTTTGAATGACGATGGATTGGCCAAGGACATTTTTTAGATCCAGCTAAGAGGAAACCATTTGGAGAAACATTTAGTTTAGATTTGCTGGAATACATTTCAGGGATTTGCAGTGATTTCCATGTATAGTTAAGGTATTGCTAGTCATATGAGTAGCTCCTACAACCCTTCTACCAACCATTTGCAGAGCTAGAGACCAGTACCATTATAGGCCTTGAAGGCCTAGAACTGAAAGTGTGTGGGTGGTGTAATAGTGGGGCGGGTGGGGGAGGAGGAAAACAGGGAATTGTGCCTGAAACTAGTCTTTGAATAATTTTCTAATCACCAGACATGTAAAGTTGTAAGTGGTGGATTTACTTCTCACGAACGCTTAGACAAAACATAAGTTCTCTGTCATCAGGAGAGGGATACAGTCAAGAATGTAGCATATAAACTATAAATGCACCAAGCACTTTATTTCCTTAAGGGAATTACATTAGAATGTGATCAGAAATCCTGTATTTGTAGAACACAAGCCCAACAGTACAGCTTCAACTACAGTGTTTGTGCGTAAAATCTCCCGCTTTCTGCATGCCAACGTACTGGATCGTGTCTAAGTGTATCTGACTCACCATGGCCTGTTGAAGTCTGAGGGTTCCAGATACAAAAAGCATGCAAAATTGCTACAAATATAGCAAGCTTGTGAGCAAACAAGTGTTCAGCAACAAAATTCCTCACATATTCATTGATGAAGCAATATACGTAGTATCAGTGTTTGGTTACACTACCCTGTAGCTCAAGACTTCTAATCTGAGACAAACGAAGAGTAATTTTGTAGTCATCTTTACATTCATTTACGGAAGCAACTGAGAAAATACTGATTAACAATTAGGAAAATACAAAACAAAATAATAAAATAAGCAAGGAAGCACTGGAATTTATTCTGACAAATTTTATGCCAAAAAATTAGACCATGCTAACAGCGGTAAGTTTTTAAGACGTAGAGACACGTTTTGAAAAGTTAAGATGTTTAGATTATTCAAAAATCCAAAAACAAAGAAGAGTAAATCTTATATTGGTAAAGGCATTTTTTGCTGGTTTAATATAAAATATTGACATAAAAAAATAACTATGAAACTCACAGTAAGCCTTTACAACAAATATCTAGTAGAGAAAAAAATGGTTAGATATTTGAGATTACTTATTGCATAAGTAACCTTGACATGCCATGAAATCTTATAGCCTAAACATGAAAGTTGATGGTTTCCCCGAATTTAATAAGCCTAAAAATTTACCTGATGTTACTAAAATGAATTGTGAAGCTGAACGTTTTTAGATCCATCGATTAAAAACAATTACCATCAACTACTCCTGAAGATAGATTGAATTACCTATCTAATGAAATTACAAAATCATTGTCATAGGAAGAGGCAATCAAAGAGTACACAGAATATTTTCTACAAAACATTCCAGATAAAAGCATTATAGGCAATTAATTACAATATTTTATATGGATTTTGAAATATTTTTGAGATTTTTCAGTTTCTTAAATGTTCCAATTTTTGTGATTTTTTTTTCCCCTTTATTCTGATTACTCACTCTGGACTCAATTTTTTTTTTAATGTTGCATTATTGCTGATAAGGAGAGCCCCTAAAATTGTACGATTTAGGTTTCACATATCATAAAATCTAGATTGACACAGAGCCTTATGCCTTTGAAATTATAAGAGCCAGATTTAATTCTCTGTTCAACAATTTCCAAGAGAGAGAATATTGTTATAATAAGAATACCTGTCACAGATTGCTGTGAAAATTAAATGAAATACACATGTTGTAGTGTATTATAAATGCATAGAGCTTTATAATGCAAAGGTGTTACTTTTACTATTGCAATTGAATTCCTTTTTAAAATGATGATTGAGAGAATGAAACACGTCTATATTGAGACCATCAAGAAAAATTGGCTTAAACCATGTGATTTAACTGAAGTATAAGGAAGGGTTTTCCAACAATGAAAATTTTAAAATGTGGCCATGAATTCTTATAGGAAATTATCAGGCTATCATATAGTCTCTTAAAATTAAATCTATCTCTTTGAAGACTGAAAATAGGTGGTTTAAATTCTTCATGACCTAAACTGGTCTGAAGTTTTGCTTAAAGAGATGACTTATTTTAAGGCTATTCACCTATATTTTTTTATTGTAAAAATAATATGGAGGACATTTGGGGAAATTATAAAATAATGAAAAAACAAAATCCCTATCATCTACAAGCCAGTGATTTTAACTTATATAGTGAGAAGACATATGTCTTAATAACTCTTGAAATATAAATCAAATATTGCCTCGTTATCTCATGGTGCAAAATACCAATCCTACGAGCTTTTTTTTTTTTTTTTTTTTTTTTTTTTTGAGACGGAGTCTCACTCTCTTGCCTGGGCTAGAGCGCCGTGGCATCAGCCTACCTCACAGCAACCTCAAACTCCTGGGCTCAAGCGATCCTCCTGCCTCAGCCTCCCGAGTAGCTGGGACTACAGGCATGCGCCACCATGCCCGGCTAATTTTTTTCTATGTATTTTTAATTGTCTGATTAATTTCTTTCTATTTTTTTTAGTACAGACAGGATCTCGCTCTTGCTCAGGCTGGTCTCGAACTCCTGAGCTCAAACGATCCGCCCGCCTCGGCCTCCCAGAGTGCTAGGATTACAGGCGTGAGCCACTGCGCCCGGCCCAAGCTTTCTTATTATATACTCAGCACCACCTTCCCGCCTCTGGAGTTTGTATGGCAGTTCCCCATGTGTCACCCACTTTATGTCTTACTATAGTACAGTTCTACATCTGTATTCTAGTCTCTTCATCTGCTTTTCATCACTAACATAGTTTCTGCCTTTATGTCATTTGTTAGGAAATTCTCACCTAGTGTATATTTTCTGAGAGGAGGAAGATTTAATAGCTTCCTATTGATAATTTAATATTTATACCTGTTGTCAAATAACCTGGTAATTATTTTTTGTCATGTTATGTATGCATATTCACCTCCGGACTTGACTGTAAACATAATTCACATATAGCTTGTAGAAGATAGTGTTAGATTCAGCTACGTTTAATAGTAAATCCAAATTCACAATGGCCAGAGCAAGAAAGGAGTTTGTTTCTCACATGTATGAATTCTGAGAAAGGGGGACTGGTATGGTGGCTCTGCCCCATACAGTCCTTAGGGACCCATCTCCTACAGGCACTGTATTACATACTCCAGTGGGGCACTATTCACAGAGGAGATCACGTGACTTGTTACCCACTGGATTTGTGTAACTGCGAAGCCTCTGGGGCTCCTCCAGCCACTGCTCCAACACTCATGGAGGTGGCTTCATGTCTATGGTCCAAGACGGCCCATACCCATGCTTCAGGCAGCAAAATGAGAGAAAAGAGAATAAGAGGACCAAGACTATATCCTTTGTTGTCCTCAAAGAACGTTCTAGAAACTTTCATAGAACGTGTTGCTTGTAGCCCATTGGCTAGTGCATTTGATGTCCACATGCTCACATTCATCTGGAAGAGGAACTGTGAACACATTGTGTTTTATGAAGCCATGGGTCACTCCGGGGAGAGAGAAGTAGGAGAAAATAAGGAAATGAAAATAAACTGGAGCTGCCATCATGAGAAATACAACAAAATTAAAGATATTGAAGAACTGGGAGAAGATTTGTCCTATTTTGCTTTAACTCTACATCAATTTAAAGGCTTATTGGAAATTAGAAGTTTTATATAAAGTAGATATTCACACAATTAAAATATGTACTTGTACATCTATTCATAAGGAAAAAATCTAAAAAGATGTTCCCAAAAAAGTACATTTGCATAGTAAAAGATGATGACTCAGAGAGAATGCACACTCTTTAAAATTTCCAACATATCAATTATATTCTCTTGTGCCCTAAGTGCTCAACACATGCCAGGTACCATTTGCAAACCAAGGACTTCTGAATGCACCATTATTAAAACTGTGTAACTCTTTAGTATGTGAATTGTGCAAATTTCTTTTGTAATGTGCTGATGGGAAAGAGAGGGGCAGCAAAGAGTGAAAGGATTAGACTATGTACATTTTTCATTGAAAGAGATGATTTCCAAAAGATGTTGGAATATCTGACTTTCCATCTTAACAGCTGGTGTACATACAAACCCTCTCTCCGTGTTTCTCTCTAGAGCTGGCATAAACATCGCCTTACTAAAATGACATACCCAAGAGTATATAAAACATGATGTGGCCAGAGATGTTTGGAAGTTAACCTTGAACTAGAGTATTTGAACATAAGCAGTTTCTACAAGTCTAGATCCTTCAGGGGAAGGGGGGGAAGAAAGAACATGAATAGAATTTTGTTCGACTTTGAGAAATAAAGCATTATTTCCTCCCTCACTCTGATTCTCCCCTCAGTTCTCTGAAAAACGGGTTAAACCTAAAACTAGAGCTGGTAAGGAATTTCAGTGACCCTTTTACCAGCAAGTGGCCCCAGGTGAACCTGTGAGGCACCTTTTTTGAGGTTGCAAATGCAACCCGGGCATGTTCATTGCAGCTTACAACAGATGGAACCAGTATAGGCAAAAAGCAATTTCTTATATAAGCCCAATGAATTTAAACCTGTCTGATGTTGTCCAAGGGTAATTTGGAAGAGATTCAGATAGTTCCAAACCACAGTATTTGGGCTTTAGCATGATCTTGTCTGGTAATGATTTAAATTTGATAACAAGCCAGAGTTCCAACTTTTTTAGCCCTTCTTTCCCCAAATTGATGTAGAAAGCCATGAATTTATCATGCACCAGAATCATTTTTATATTGCTATTCTACCATTTTACAGATATATATTTTCAATAAAAAGAAAAACCAATTTCATGTTTATATTTTCCATTTGTAAAACCCATAACAAATATTTAACTTTCTCACGGTTCACTTTCTACAAGCTTGTTTCAGTTAGTAGAGAGAAATGAGACTCTCTATCTGTGGCTCACAAAAGCCCCATGCATAGCACAACACAGTTTTGCAAAGAGACAGATGGAAAGAGTTTATTCTCAGTGTGAAAAGCTATAATTTATTCCTTGGTAAAGAAATAAATTAAAGACCATTCACATTTGGATTTGACCAGAAACAAATGTGAAGAGCCTTCTCTAGTATACATTGATAGCTTTAGCATCTTTTATGTTAATAAAACTTGAGCCAGCCATTGGCGTTGGTATTGGTATTTAGTGAATAATAAACAATGGAAGGGCTTGATCCCTATTATTAGCCATTGGGAGCCTGTGACAATATAGCAAATGTACTAGATTGGTGTGCCATGGCTCTAGTAAAATAGCTAATATGACAGTCATATTGATAGAAATAGGGAATGACAGACTTTTTATTCCGAATGTCATCATATTACATGAAAAAGGGATCTAGGGATTGGTGAATACAAGTCTTCCCAACTTTATTATGAGCAATTCTATTTCTCCAGTCTCTGTATCCATTTTTCACACAACATAGTTTCAAATCTCTCCAACATTTTGGTCATTTATGAATAAGTGATAGTCTATGTCTCCCTTAAAGTATAATGCCCCAAACTAAGCATCATGATTTGAGCATGATCTGATCGTTGTAGAAAAATGGGTCTAAGACCAACCTACCCATCTTTATCTGGATTTTTTTAAAATCAATGCAGATGTCGTTGTAACTATCTGTAGAAAACTAACAATTTTTTTTTTTTTTTTTTTTTTGAGACAGAGTCTCGCTCTGTTGCCTTGGCTAGAGTGAGTGCCGTGGCGTTAGCCTAGCTCACAGCAACCTCAAACTCCTGGGCTCAAGCGATCCTACTGCCTCAGCCTCCCGGGTAGCTGGGACTACAGGCATGCGCCACCATGCTCGGCTAATTTTTTTTCTATATATTTTTAGTTGTCCAATTAATTTCTTTCTAATTTTTAGTAGAGACGGGGTCTCGCTCTTGCTCAGGCTGGTTTCGAACTCCTGAGCTCAAACAATCCGCCCGCCTCGGGTCCCAGAGAGCTAGGATTACAGGCGTGAGCCACCTCGCCCGGCCTAACAATAATTTTTATCATCATCACCACCTAAAGGGAGAAAGATACACAATTACGCAAACTCAACAAATCATGAGCTCCACCTGAGATAGAAATGATGCCTGATTCGACTATTTCCTGAGCATCTACATTCTGCTTGGGAGATAGTCTACGCTCTGTAAATGTGTGTTGATGAACTCTGCTGTAGGATAATAGAATTGGACCAAGCTCATCATAACAATCCAGAAACTATTATATTAAATAATAGTTAGACACTAATCTGTGGGGTAACAGGCTTTCTGGAACGGTAGTGAGCTGAAGGCTGAGAAATTATTCAAAACAACTGTGCACAGATTTTTCACCTTCTCAAGTGAATTTGCTGTTTCTTGCATTGATAAATTCATAAACCCAATTCTCCATTTTCTAAGATTTTTACAATCTTGTTTAATAGTCTTAAATTAAAACCTATTTTTGTATGCTACATAGCATTTGTATTGTTTTTATATATCTCATTTGATCTCTCCAATAGCTCTGGGAATTAGGGAAATACTACCTGTTTATGGGTACATAACTCGGCATAGAAAGATTAAGTGACTAGCTCCAACACCAGTATTATCGCTACATTTTGCACGGGATGAGATTTTCTGGTAGTATTGAGATCAGTCTCTCATGATATTTACTGCAGAAAATTTGATGCACACTGAAGTTACCGGCATTGAGGAAGGGACTACTCATTCTCCTGACAAATACAGGCCCTCAATAAATTCTTGGTGGATGAATCACTAAATTAACTATACCCCTTTTATTTTTATAATAATATTGTTCAATAATGAAAAGTCTTCAGTTAGAAGATAATTACATCCTGAACAGAATAGTTAAGATAGTTAATCTAGCTGCCTAAGGTAGACATACTACAATTTACCATTCTTACCTTCATGTTTTTAAAATAACCTAAATAAAGATTATTTTTACAAGGTATTTGTAATGATTTTTAAATATGCTTTTTATTGTAAAACTTCTACTCATTAAAATGTCCCAAAATTTCTGTACTCCACTGAGACCATATCGATTCCTTAGAAAGTAAAAATTATGGTTTCTGTGATCATGTATGAGAAAAATAAGTAAAAATTGACTGCCTGTCCAATTGGAGTGGAGGAAGAAACAGCATGTGACCATAAACTTTTGTAAATTATTCTTTCCCTGAAGTTGCCTGAGATGTCAGACACTTCCATTCATAATCACCGAGTCATTTTTCAACTTCAAATACCATAAAGATGGCCAGTGAGGAGGTCTAGACCTAATCATTTTCCCTCTAAGAACAGCTTTGTAGGATGAATGTGAAAGCAAAAGAAATGTGATCCTCCATTGATCCCATTTGGATTTAAATTAAGATACACTATGTGTTAAAAGTCACTCTTAAAGCTTAAAGGACAGGTGCATCCTCATTTATCACTGACAGTGGAGCTAGCGCTGCAACAATGGTGTGACAGTGACAATTTGCCAATGACTGAGCTAGGCTTTGAACTGAAACCTAGCTGAAAGTTGAGGGCAGGATTTTCTCAGAATGACAGTCACATTGAAATATTTGCGGCACAGACTTTCCCAGCCCCATCCCCGACTCCTTCGGTGGCTGAGAGAAGACCTGCAGAGCTCGGTGAAGGATCTAGGAGGAGATGCCCATCAATTTATGGATGATCTAGAGAGGCAGCGAGTGCTGGAACAGGGACTTTTTTAGCACACTAGCAGAACTCGGTGCTTATCTAGCAACACATCCGAGGCAGATTAACGAGGACAGACTTGTCCTACTTAGGCAGCTACACAGTTTTATGAAATCCGTATGCAATTTTCAGAGAAAATACACATGCGAATTTGCTGAAAACCAGGATAATATTAGTCAAATAAGCCCTCTCATCAGTTTTCCATAGAATCCAAAGATTTAAAAAAAAGGATTCGAAAAAGGGCTTGGTGCCACCGCTGACACGCGGTGACTAGATGTTTTATGTACTGTTTCTAACAATAATAATGGAATGCGAAACACATTTTTATGTTTTTTATAGAATCATATGTTCCAAGTTCGAGGATGAAAGAGAAAGATCTAAAACTCTGGGAGAGGTATTGATTCCACAGATAAGTGGGTGAAGAAAGAAGGCAGACCAGAGAAAATGTTTTGAATGATTTAGTATACCAAGGCCAATAAAAATCTCAATTACCTAATTCTAGAGCTATTTCCTCTAGCATATGTAAGAGTAGTAATCAAGTCGATTACACAAATGATTTAGAAAAAGTTTTCATAGCGTTGAGATGATAATCCTAATGATGTCCGTTATCTCAAGGTGATGACAGGCAAATTTATGGATGAGTTAATAGGACACGATACATGACATACATGAGACCTTTTTAGCTACCTTCTGTGATTTATATCATTTTAAGAGTTTAACATTGCAATGAAACCATAGTCAAAAAACAGAGATACTGGGAAATATCTAGGTAGTAATTTGGAAAAAAGAATAGAGCAGCAGAGCCCACAGAGAAGGAACTAGCTATCCATCACTCCATTTGATGAACTGCCTGCTTCCCTCTTCAAATGCTAATCTACTCGAGAACCACCCTTTCCCTCAGATGCTGGAAAGACAGTTAATGTATAGCTGTAACTGAGCATTTCCACATGTTCCCAAGCTCTGTGTTTCCTCTTTTGAGTAGAAACCTAGATAGACACAGGGGCAGACTGACAGACACACCCTTTCCACAGTATTGGAAAGAAATTTAGAGCAGTGGTTACAATGAAACTTAAGTGTTCTTCACTGTTGGATGAAATAAGAAAAAAAGAAAAAAAAGGACAACATAAGGAATTTTAAATAAAACAAAACATATTCATTGGTTGTAATTTGTTTTTTTTTTTTGATTTTTAAACTGCCCTTTCAATAATCCAAAGATACTAACAAAGAATGGGAGCTATTTGTCTTCATCTAGACAAAATAAAAATTTCAAAACTATGCTTCCTCACCCCTTCCACCCAGTTTTATTTTTACAAGTCTTCGAAAGCCAAAAGTCTTGAAACAACTGTTTTAAAGTTTCACGTGGAAATAAATGATGTGTTGCCTGCTGAAAAATATTTTGAATTCATATTTTAGTAAATTCAGCTTTTTATTCTGTCCATATTCTGTACATACTTCTAGAAGCATAACGCCCTAAACTGTGTTTTCTTGTGAAATAGTGTCTGATTCTGTGTATCCATGGGTGGTTTTGTCTTTTTATTTCCCTTTTTATTCTATTCCCTGTGACTCTTCCAAGCATGTGCCCGTATTTTCATAGACTATCATTAAAAGAATTCTGTTAATTGGGACTGAATCTGGGACTTTCTTGCACAGCTAAATGTAAATGACAAAAGAAGGCAAGCATTTTAAATCCAATGCACTCTAAATCGAGTTCTTAACCACTTACTAATACATAGATCTGGAGTCTGAGTCGGAACGGACACGGCAAACTGTACGCAGAGGTGGGAAAGTGAGTTTCCACCACCACAAAGCAGGGGCTCCCAAGGGTTTGAGTGCACCTCCACAGTGGGAAATTCATTTAACAACAGGCCCTCGAAAGCACCTTCACAGAGATACAACCAAGCATTCGTTACTGAAGTGAAAGTCTTGTGAAACAGTACTCACCCTTATGTAGTCCAATGCACTCTCACATTTTTTATTCTATCATTTTTTAAGCTGACCACATTTGCCATGTTGATTTCATGTCCCGCTTATGTGTCAGGTTTGAAAGATGTTGCCTCACCATAAAGCATGTGTCATAAGGTTGCTATTAAACTACGTAGTAGTACAAAATGTAACACAATCAATTTCTTTTAAATCCATACAAAATTAGAAACTTGGCCTTAATAATTTTCTAGTGTTATTTCTGTTGAATTCCTGAAGGAAAGAATCAGCTATTTTTATTTCATCTTTCTCAATTTCCTTTTTCTCTGATCTGATTGGCTCTATCTCAACCCTTTTGTTCTCCAGATTAATATGTTCTAATGTAGAATAGAAAAAGATAAATAAAAGCTTTTAAAAAGTTGATACATAATATTTTACATTTTAATGGGTACACGGGATATTTTGTTGCACGCATAGAGTATGTAATGATCAAGTCAGTATTTGGGCTATCCATCACACTCAGTATTTATTATTTCTATGCATTGGGAACATTGCAAATTCTCTCTTCTTGCTAATTTGAAATATACAATGCTTTGTTGCTAACTATAGCAGCTATAACCCTACTGTACTATGGAACATAAGAATTTATACCTTCTATCTAACTATATATTTATACCAACTTGTCTTCAGTTTTTTTTTTTTATAAAGAAAACTGAGTTTTAGCACTGATAATGACTGAAATATTGTCTTATGATTGTGAATTTTGTAATTGTATGAGATGTTCCTGAAAACTACTATAGAAGTGAATTATCCTAAATTGCCTATTTCATGTTCATATAATTCTCTGCAGTGTTTTCTGATTTATTTACAAATAAGTAAAAACTAGGTAAATTTTTAAATTTGTTAAATATATTGGTTATGTATACGTGGATGTATGTGCACGTGTGCATAGACACACTCGCACACATGTACGTTTTCTATGGCAAAGAGACCAAGCTTTGGAATCCAAAAAGAAGTTGTTTAAGCCCCGGTTCCAACCTCTTAACTGTGGTTTTTAAAATATTTCTTAACTTCTTCCTCTGCAAATGAGATAATAATCACACCTACCTCTCAAGCTGTTTTCAGGAGCAAATTAGATAAAGTAAGCAAAAATCAAAGTGCTATTAAACTGTTGGTTATGACTATAAGTTTCAGGGAATGATCTGTGCGAGTTTATTTCCTGCCTGGGAAAAAAATAAAATTAGCCTCACTGACCATTTCAATTGATTTCCATGCATGATTCTAAGCTTATAATTCACATAAGTAGAGAAAAAGAATCCCCTTAAAACAAGAAAATTATAGAGAAGAGATTATTATAGTTGAGGTTAGAAGGGTATTAAATTCTATACTTCCTAAAATCTTTAGACATTTAGATTTGACCATCAAGTGATTACTATTAAGGTAATCTCCCATACTTTAAAGGACTTAAAATTTCAGCTTCCCTTGGTTCCTTTAACTTAACAACCAAATACAAAATTCGATCTGCGGACTGTGTTCTGTAGACTATATCGGGCACGGGCAAACGATGGCCGGCAGGTCACACTCAGCCCACCACCTGTTTATCTACAGCCCGTGGGCTGAGAATGATTTTTACATTTCTAAACGATTGGAAGAAAAAATTAGAAGAAGAAAAATATTTTGTGACAGTGAAAATTATATAAAATTCAAATTTCGGTGTCTACAAATAAAGTTTGACTGAACGCAGTGGAAGTCATTCATGTACTGTGTATGGATACTTTCATGCTACAACAGCCGAGTTGAGTGGTTGGAATAGAGACTGCATGGCCCACAAAGCCTAACATAAAATGTTTACATTCTGGTTCTTTACAGTTTGTCAAAACCCTGGACTACACAGCAAAAAGAAACCCAAGGACAAAAATGTAAGTGATGCTTATTAGCAAAATAATTAATCCAGTATAGCTGTTTTAAAATATAGCAAGGATGATTCTTAACCATAGTAACTATGTTTTATATTTGATATAAAGAGTATGCATCTGTCAAAATAAACAACATAAGCCTAATTATTTTAACAATAATGTAGTAACAAAATAAAGAATGTACTGTCTCTGAACTGTGACGTAGTGATATGCTTCAAAATCTAATAAAGAAAAAAAAGTTTTTTATTCATCTAATACTTTGTTGTACACACCCAGGCAATGAGTTTAGTTAGATACTGTTGTTATAATAGTGGAATGGAAACCAACTTAAGATAAAGAGCTATTTTGACAGGACTTCCACTCACCCTCATAAGAGAAAATTCAGCATTCCCAAAAACAAAAATTTAATTTTGATCAAGTAGCATTTTCTTAAACTCCCAGGACTATATAATCCACCACTGATTTCAGCTAAACATAAGCACTAGTGTTTGAAGGGTTGAGAGGATCCTATTTACATATTTAACAATGCTAATTAAACACAGGCTAACAGATCATAGCTTCTCATTTATTATGTGCTGGCTTGAGCAAAAGAGTTAAGTCACCAGCCAGACTGAGGAGTTTAAATGTTCCTAGGAGTCAAAAGAAAACACTGAACAGAGACATTCAGAACTACTTCTTCTAAATCTCAAGCACATCACCATTTTATCAAACAAATAATGAATCATCACCAAATCTTGATTTAATTTTCAGAACAGACAAGATAAAATTATGCACCAATCTTAAGCAGGTACAAGGATTAAAGTATTCCATCAACTGTGACACGTAATGTTTGACCTTCTTAGTGGATGTTCTCTGGACTGAAGGGTACACCCGCACCTCCACCACCCCACAACACAATAAATTGAAGTATAACAGAAAAATATTATAAAAGTCCTATTTTTTAGGCTAACTTTTTATGATATATATTCATATAATAATATTTGTATATAGTTCATAAATGAATAAATGTACCTATAATGAGAGAGTATCATGAGAATAATATTTTACTTGCAGGCACATATAACAAAAAATAATTGAAAATCTTTGGTCCAAATTACTCTGATTTGGTTCAGAAGTATAATCAATTGTAATAATTTAAACATTTTTGACATAAACTATGACGATAGAGCTATAGAAAATGTTTGGTTTCCTTAACATTCAGACTGTGATCTCTAAAAAAGTTTGCTTACTGGAAAGAAGTAGGGCTCCTTGAAGAAATAGCCGATTCCAGCTGTGAAGTGGGAAATATATCAGATGAGCCGGTACAAGATTAAGAAACTATCAAAAACTACTGAAGGCATGTCAAAAGAAAGCAAGTGACAAAAGAGGTTCCTGAAGGCCAAAGATGGGACAGTATGAGTACCCTTAAAGATAATAACTGCAACAGACTGCCTATTTAAATTCATATGCATCCATCACTTTTGGAGAAATGCTAGGGAACTAACTTAATTTGAAAACTGCTAAATAAAAGAAAATGACGAAGTATTTATCTCATCTTTCCTAAAAAATAACAACAGGAAAATAAAGGATAGGTTACATTGTGAACTTGAGGTGAAGGAAACACTGGCATTTTATTTTCTCTAATTGATGGTATAACTTCTACTCTTGTTCTCAGCAGGAAAATACTCAACCAAAAATAATATGGCATTATTTTTCCCAAGGAGCTTAGAGTTTCATGCCCTGACTGGTGGATTTTGTGAAGACAAATGATTTTGTCGCCTAATTTAAAACCTCTTGGAATCCATAGTTCACCTCAATCCTTTATAGATGGTTAAAGTGAAGAACTTTTAATAAAACTGTCTTTCTTTTTAGTGGTTAATCCTTAAGACCTGAAAAATCCTTTTGAGCTGATAATGTTTCTTGTATTTTTTTTTCCTGCCAGTAGAAATGAAGCCAAATAAAATACCCCATCCTATAGTTCAAGGATATAAATGAGGCTCAAGGCGTCCTGGCCTCACTTCCTAAGCTGGCTAAAATCCCTATAGCCATTTGCTTATCTCAGGGGGACTGGATAGCTCCTTTAAATTATGTTTTATATGATATATCCCTGTGTTTTATAAACTATCTGGGCAACAGTGAAGTCCCATTCCTCCAGGTAGGACAATGAACGGTGCTTGCTCATTTCCCTCTTTCACTTGCCAACATCCTCAATGCAGGAACTCTCCCTGTCGCTATCATTGAGCCTTTTGAAGAGAGAACAAGATGTTTTAGCCACAGAACAGAATCAGGGATATGAGCGAAAAGAGAAAACATCATTTTAAAATTAAAA
>NW_012150396.1:2820582-2873336 GCF_000956105.1 Propithecus coquereli | reverse complement strand
AGATTACATATATATATATTTTTTTCAGTAGCCTCAAGTAACATCTCATAAACTCAAATAATATTCTCATTCCAACAACTTGCTAATATAGGACTTTTCTCTTTCAAATGGGTATGGATCATTCAATTTTTATTCAAGTATCAACGCTATCTGGTTTGAGGCTGTGTTTTGAATGGAGCATTAAACAATCCTGATGGTGTTAGAATCAGAACTCTTGATAAAGGTTTCAAAATATAACATTTTTATAAATGTAACAACGATAATTCCATTGGAAATCTATGATGGATTATTTCTAATTCAACAGAATTTTAGGAAACTTTGTGTAGTCCTTTAGTTTTAGTATCTCCTAGATGATCTTTGAAAATCTTGTCCCCAAAAAGAAGGTTAATAGTGCACATTGAATCAGTTCTAGATTATGTGTCCTCAAGTAGTCACAATTTCTATCTTTTTGTTTGAATAGAAATGAAGTATTTCAAAATATACAATCTGCATTTTAACTAGCTTTTCAGGGCAAAGTGAAGTTTATTACAGTTTTGTGGTATTTTTGCATATGGAAACCATGAACTATTGCTCGTTAATAAAGACATGACCCCAGTGATACACAATGGAAAATCACATAGCCATAAAAAGAATGAAATCCTGGCATTTGTAACAACATGGATGGAACTGGAGAACATTATGATAAGTGAAATAAGCCAAGCACAAAAAGAGAAATCTCACATGTTTTCACTCATATGTGGGAGCTAACTGTTAAAACAATTTACCTCAGGGAGACAGAGAAGGGAATGATAGTTACCAGAGGCTGGGAAGGGTAGCAGGGGTTGGAGGGATAGAGTGAGGATGGTTAATGGGTGCAAAAATATAGTTAGATAGCTAGCATGAACAGTATTTGATAGCACAACAGAGTGACTGTAGTCAACAACAAGTTATGGTATACCTTTAAAACTAAAAAAGTGGAATTGGAATGTTCCTAAGGCAAAGAAAAGATAAATGCTTGACATGATAGATACCTCAATTACCCTGATTTGATTAATACACATTGTATGTCTGTATTGAAACATCACATGTACTCTATAAAAATATACAACTATTATGCACCCATGATAATTAAAAAGAAAAAAAAATAAAGTTTTGGGTAATCCATTTCTTATATTTTAACTCCTCTCTTCTTTCTCTTTTCCCATAATCTATTGAGAAATGTGGTTGATCTAGGAACAGAGGAAATCCTCAAACTCTTTAGGGAAACAGTCATGTAGACACACATTTAAAATTAAAAAAAAAAAAAAAAAATCACTCTCTTCATTCTCATTTCCCATACTAATCACTCCATACACCACTAAAAAATAGACTGATTACTTGTAATTAGATGACTTCATTTCAGTCTCAATTCTTCTATAGAGTAGTTGAAAATGGCTTAAAATCTCAAGGCTCAATTTTCTTATCTTTACACAAAGAATGATAATAATAGCAAGTCTTACCAATCTGCAAGATCAGAAATAAAATAAATATCAAATTGCTCGTACAATTAATATGTAATGTAAACTGTCAACATAATCACATAAAATCTCATTTGGAGAATAAAAAAAAGTACTAGCTCTTACATGTTCCACAATTTCTATTTGTCATATACTATGCTAAGCACTTTACGTATATTACGACATCAAATTTTCACTGGAACAATGAGGTATGTGTAAGGATTCTCAGTTTGGTAATCAGGAAACTGAGGCTCAAAAAAGCTAAGTAACTTGCCAGAAGGCACATATGGCATAAGTAGCCCAAGGTTAAAGTGAATCTAGGACTCTCTGACCAAACTATTAACTCTTTATTCTGTACTTCTGCACAGCTGGAGGGGAAAACAAGGAGGAGAGAGAGAGATTAAAATATATCAATACATTCTGAAAACAATGTAAGTAACAGACATGCTGAGACAGATGATACATCAATACTTGAAAAAATTTTATGTAAATAAGGCTACCTTCATGAAGTACTATTTAATTTTGCTAAGCAAATAATTTTAGTACAAATGCAGAAAGTTGAGCTATACATATTGCATGTGACTCCTTAATATTCTCTTTTATGTTATTAGAGATCTACTAAAGATACTATTTTCTTGCCTGCTCTGTGGGGATTATTTCGAGTGCTCTAAAATCCTCATATCCCCAAAAGCCTTTTTGATACAGATACAGTTAAATCCTCTTACAGTCAACCTGAATTTAGAAAAATGATTTTTAGAGTTTCTCCAAAAACACCATAGGAGCCTTGCGAGGCTCGAACGCCACCAGGCGCCCACAACCGGGAGAGAAAGCTTGCACTTCCGGGTTCTGCTTCCCCTTTCCACGTTGATCTTTCGTTGCCTCTCCTCTCTTTTGTTCTATCGTACCCCCTCCTCCCCCAACAGTAACTGAATTATCTGTGAGGCTACTTTCCTGTTCCGTTTTTTAGGTCCACTCCCCTGATTCTGCTCCCTGCAAAATAGAAATTTTTAACCAGGCAGAGTCATCTTAACATCTGTTCACTCTTGAACACGTGATCCATTTCAAAGCATACTCTGAAAAAGCAGAGCATTAAGACATCATACTGTGAGTTACTCTTAAAACTTATTTGACATGCCTGAAACATAAATGAATGTTATTTTCCTTTCTTGGTTCCCTTCCTTCTCTGGTCCATCACAGCACTGTCCCCTGAAATGGGAGAAGAGGAAAAGATCACTTTCTTTGGAGGGAAAGTTGGATACCAGGACATTGCACTTAAAGTACTCTGCCCAAATCCCAAAGATCTGCTCCTGTGCTTGCTGTTGTTAGGAAGCTCTCCTGCCCTGTGTTTCTCTGACGTGATAGGCATGTCCCCAGGTGACTGCTGGGGAGCACTCGCCCGAAACTGCCTGAGCCCACGGTGCAAATGGATTCACTTCATCTGAGGATTAGCACACACGAGTCCATTTTTCCAGGTCCGGCTGAAATCCCATTTATGAAGCCTTCTTTAATCATTCAAATCCACAGCAGTCCCATGGTACTTATTGTCTATATAATTCATAGAGAACCCGGAAATATTTTTAGAATTGGTATTTAACACTGTCTTGGATATAGAGTAGTTTCTCTCTTTCTGGCATTTAGTAAAGAAGGGACCAAAACAAAACATCTTAATATCTACTAATGGTATCATAAATCCGTAATGATTAATGTCTATTAAAATGAGCCTGAGAGTCTAAAATAAAAAATAAATAAAATGAGCCTGGTCACCATGACAAGGGTAGTCTTTATCTTAAAAAAAACTCAGAAAAATAGGGTGTATTTTTAAAAATATTTCCATAAAAATAATTAAAATTTTTAAAAATTGGGATTCTTAACAAATTACAGAGAACTGACACTCTCTGATAATGTCAGAGATGCTGCTACTAATAGCAATAGCAAGGAACATACACTGGTGTTTTCCCCTTGCCAGGAACTGGGCTAAGTCCTTTATATTTAGCATAAACAATAAACACACTATTGTAATTTCTACATTGTGAATGATAAAACTGAAGCAGTTAATTTCTAAAAATTTCAAATAAGTAGTGGAGTTAGGATTTGGAACCAGGCAATTCGACTAGAGAACCCATGATCCTGAATCTTCAACTAAAATGAACAACTTTGGCTTCAAAGTATAATTGCATTATGTATCCACTTTACTTGGACAACAGAACTACAGAATTATGTAAAAAATAATGCAGTCTGTCCTATTACCAGATTATTGTAGTCCAAAGACAACTTACATTTAAACAATTGCCTTGTAAAGATATGTCAAAACATGAAGGTGAAATGCATTTGTGAGTTTCAAATTAGCAGTTTCAAAAATAATAAAAAATTATTATTTTTCCTAGAAAATGTATATAATAGAAATGTAAAGATTTACCAGTGAATTATATTATTACAATTCAAAACTAATACATGTTTTTATCAAAATTGAGAAAGCAAGCATAAACGCCATTGTTTCCATTCTCTGTGGCTCCTAAAACCTCTAGGCCTGAAAGGGTGAGTAGTTTTACGAACCTGGAGACAGAGCCAGGTCTGGCAAGATTTACTTGAAAAAGGCAGTGAAGAAGTGAAGGGAAGGAATAGCCTAACCTAACTCTCCTCCTGACCTTTGCTCTCTTGCCTGTGACTCCCTCGCCCTGATTCAACCAGAAGCCAGAAGCAAGGGACCCATTAAGTCAGTGCATCCGTGTCAGCAACACAGGTGGACAGCAGGGAGGAGAGGTTGAGAGTGGACCTGGGAGGCCAACAGAAAGAAGAAGTGTCATCTACATGTGTCTTTTATTTTTCTAGAACCTTCTTTTCCTCAGAGTTATAAATATGTAGTAATATTTGTACCGTTGCAGAAATTTCTTCCACATATTAAAAGTCTAGAATCAAGGGCAAAATCGTGAAAACATATATAATAAAAACATTTTGCCTTGAGACAATTTTTCTTTGCTTCTTTTACCAATGACTTCCTCATATTTGTATTGAGCAATTCCTGTCTACCAGATATGGTGCTGGGCATCAGAGATAACACAAGTAAGCACAGACTTTGCTTTAAGGAACTCACATTCAATAGGAGAAAATAGCTAAATGGATAAATTAGCACAATCAGGACTACATAAGTGAGTTCAGCAGGGTTGAGGGTTCATTGCCTGATGTCTTGCATTACTGAAAAATGTTTTTCTCTTTATCTCTGTTAGTTTTAAATCTTATAAACGGTAAGCACAATGCTTGGATAGTGACAATTATGATAGATATCAATGCATATTTGTTCTCTATAGCCGTAGCCGTAGTATTAAAACTTCATGCTCAGAATTCCAAAGCCTGAGCTAGTAGTGGTGTTCTCACCACTTTGACACCTTTCTTTGTCAAGATGATTTTGCAGCAGGGTTTTGCTCTTCTTCCCCTCAATTTGTATTTCTGGAGCACCCATAGGACTTTCTAATCTTTGTGAATCTTTCATTGAATGTAACATGGGAAGTGTAGAATGGATATATACCAGAAACATGGCTTTCTTATAAGATAGAATGATTAATCTTGGAATTTGGGGGTAGGCTTCCAAGATTTACTGGCTTAAAGTATCTCCATTTTCCTAGACCAGAGGTGACCAACTTACAGAAGAATGGGTTTAAATGAAAAGCAATAAATAAATTCTCAACTCCCTGCCTCAGGGGAGGAGGAGTGAAGAGGGACTGGATCTTCTTAGACCACCTGAGATCATCTTAGTGATTGTTATTCATGATTTTTGGAAACCATCTCTTATTCGTGGGACAAATAATATTTTACAATCCGATAGTACCCTCTGTGTAACAAAGCTAAATCAAGCCAAGGTCAGAGTTGCTGGGTAAATGATTGCATGAAACATTCAGGAAAAAACATTAAAATGATTTTTCTTTCTAGCCAAAGTACAATGGAAAAAGAAGTTATCCTGAGATCAGATGAATCTTGGTTGCTATCCAATCTCTTTCACTTTATGCTTTAGGCAAGCTTGTTAGCCTTTATTAATTTCAGCTTCTCTGTTTGTAAAGGAGAGATTATAATGCCTACCCTACTTAGGGTTCCAATGAGACTTAAGTAAGTTTGTGTTTGCAAATAATACATTATGTGCATTACACAAGGTAACTTCTCTACATTGTTTTGAGTATTGTTATTGCCTAATGCCTTAAGAAAAAAAAAAAGGTATTGGCAACAAAGGGACCTACAGTAAAATAACCACAACACAGACCAGTGTATTGAGAAGGAGGAAAGTAAATAGCACATACAATTTACTTACAGTTGATAAGAAGTTGGATTGTGACTTGTTTCCATTCCTCTCAGGTATAAAATTTAAATGCTCATCAGAACAGAGCCTGAGGAATAATGAATGACCAGTGGCCTAGGGAAGGGCCACTTCAGTGAGTATACAACCTTACTGAGATTCTGCAATTGGCCTATGATCTCCTTGTAGAAACTTCCCATATACAGATGGAGAAACTGAGGCCAAAGAAAGTCAGACCCAGATTCCCACTACCACAGTGGTCTGATCCTATGCCATCCCCCAAACACACCCTGATTATACACTGACCTTGCATGGGGTCAAAGTGCTCTCCTGAGGTAGGCGCCATCATTTCCAGATATTTCAGTCCTAGTCAGTAATAAACATCTGGGCGGGCACCACTAATACAAGTATATTTATTAATTTTAAAAGTATACTCATTGAAATTGGAGCCTTTATACAGTACTGATGAGACTCTAAAATGGCACAGTCGCTGTGGAAAAAAAGTGTGGCATTTCCTCAGAAAAGCTCAATATGGAATTATTGTACCATAAGACACCACAATTCCACTCCTAGGTATATACCCAGAAGAGTTGAAAGCAGGTGCTCAAACAAATACTGGCACACAAGTGTTCACAACAGCACTCGCCTCAATAGCCAAAAACGTGAAAACAGCCCTACATGTCCATTACCAAATAAATTATGGCATATATACTATGCAATGAAATATTATTCAGCCATAAATAGGAACAAGGTACTGACATAGACCGCAGCTTGGATAAACTTCCAAAAACATTATGTGAAGTAAAATCGGACACAAAGGTCAAATATTGCGAGATTCCGCTTACATAAAATATCCAGAATAGATGGATCTGGAAAGATAGAACACATATTGGGGGTTCCCAGGGGCTGAGGGGTGGGGAAGGCCTGGGGAAAGCCTGCTTAATGGGTGAAGATTGTACCTGGGAGTGATGGAAATTTTTTGGAACCAGATAGAGGTGGTATTTGCACAACTTTGTGGCTGTATGAAATGCCGCTCAATTGTTCACTGTAAAATGGTTAATTTTATGTTCTGTGAATTTCGATTTAATAAATTATTAAAAATGTTAAGCTTATTTAAATTATATGAATATAGTATACATAATTAAACAAATAAAATAGAAATTAATGAGGTAAAGATGAAATAAACAGCATTTTATGTATTAACAGTACTAAAAGCCTTTGCTCTCACAAAAATCTTGATCAACATAAATATTTTAAAATAGAAACATATCATTGAATATATTTATTTATAATTAAGTTTAATAGGTGTTTCATTTTAATGGCAATGATAGCTAAAAGGGATACCTCACAAAGATAAGTCAATCCAAAATGAAGGGCATGTACCAAAGAACATCATTTACCAAATCACAATGCTTATGTCCATAACCCATAATATAATCTATTATAATAAGATATATTATATCATGTGACATATATATTAGGACTATTAAATTTATTCTTCTATAAGATTGATAATATACATATTATAGATAATTTTATAATGCAGAAAATTAGATTTTGCTAGAAAATTTTTGCCTCATGAGAGTCAGTTATTCTCATAAACAATGTGGAAGATTTTGCCTTTTTATATTTTTAACCACATGATTTAAAACCTATTCAAACTTGTCATTTGAGAGACTTTTAAAGAAATTAGAAATTCCTACTTCCAAACTTGAAAAAAATTAAAACGTGTGCAACTCTGAAGGTTTTTATAGTTAAGTGTATTTTGACAAAATCACACGATCATTGAAAATTTTCCAAATCAAAATTTTTGAAATACTTTCTCCAAAATTACAAGTTTAGTTTGAACAGCACTTAATCTCTCAAGCACTGATTAAATCATTCATTTTATCTTGTATAAGATTTTAGTGACACCTTTTAGGTGGCATGGTATCATCACCCACTTGATATCACAGAAACATTTAGGAAAATTGGATCACGTTTTTCATTTTCAGAAAGAATGTGTGCAACTCATCTTTGACAATTCATGAGATAACCCATGAAGCTCTGTGTGGTGCAAAAGAGATTTTCATGGCCATTCCACATGGTGCTAAAGATACTGCTATTTAAAAAGCGTGGTTTTATCATAACAAAATCAGTGACACCTTCTAACATGTAAACTACAATGCCTCACAATAAGCTGAGAGCAAATGAACATGTGACTGTCCCACCATCAAACACAGCCACCCTTCCTTGAACACACCCAAGCAGTGTATGTGAACAACAGACACAAAAAGAGTCAAGGTGTCAGAATACGTAATATTAACCGTCATTCTTTCCCATTTTAGATGAAAAATCAAGGTAAGTGGTGGAATTTACAATCTTGCCCTCTCCCCCACCCTAGCAGACCCACTTTGGAGACCCCGGTGCCGCTGGACCAGCCAGGTGAGGAGGAATGGGTAGCATGAATTTACACAGTCCTAAGTGCAAATTGGCTCTAAATAAAATGTATACCCTTCAGCTATTGTCCAGAAAATAAAAATAGTTGATGAAAATGTATTTCCATTAAGTAGCTTTATGTTAAACAAATTTTTCTTTCATTTGTAATGAAAATGTTTCTTTTTTAAGAGTACAGCAGTGATAGGAGTCATGAAATAAAACTTCTTTTGCAGGCAAATAGCTTCTAAAACCAAATAATGAAAACAAAACAATCCAGCTTCCCAAGTATTTTACTGAACCTTTTTTTCCTAAAATCACACCATTATAATCTGATATTTTGTGCTGATATTTTATTCAAATATATTAATGTATTAAAAATAAACTCATGTGTAGTGGCATATATTTTATGAAAAAATTATATTTAAAACCTCTGCTTGAAATAGTTTCTTTTTCCTGAACTGGCTCTTATATTAATACGTGTAGGCTGCCCACCAATCATTTGGAGCTCTTGGGCCAGGACAACACATCGGGGGAACCGAGACCTCTGTCAGCCTTCTTGTCACCAAGACTGTCACTAATTGTGCCCACTGAGATGCCCAGCATCTAGTCAACAATTTGCAATGAGGCACTACTCCTTTATAATTCTACTAAATTTTTTTTTATTTTTTTCCTTAATTAACTTATATACTCTGTTATGAGAAACAAGAGAGAAGTCAGAAATTGTATATTCCATTTCTGAAATAAATACCAACTTCTAAAATATTCCTGCCAGAGAATTTTCTCAGTTACTCCATCTTTCCATTCCTTTGGCTATATACCCACCCCTAAATAAGAATCCCATTTATCCATAAAATCTGGCCTTTTTCTGTTGTTCTTTTCCACTTGCAATATCTCCATTAAATAAAGTATTACACTATCTATGCACATACATGATGCCATATCCATATTCTACAGATTTCAAGGATCCCAGCAGGAATACCTTCCAAAGGGAAGTATTAAATCGGTCTCTTCAAATTGACAATGGTCCCAGGAAACCTGTTGCCACAGGAAATATAAATTTAGTCCTAAGTAGATACAGACATTAACTCGATTACTTCTTACTTTTACTAACAATTATCCCATGCCTCTGTTTACTTTTTCCCCAAATTTATTTCTGATTGATGACCTACATATTAACCTCACTCTCTCCTGCTCTCGTTTAAAATAAAGTACTTCCTCTGGATAAGAACGTTTAAGTCCTCCACCTAAGAACTAATGGATAATAAATTTATAAATTCCTACACTCCAAGAAAAATGATGGTTTTAATGCACTGTAGTCCGGTTGATCTAGGCACAGCCAAATCTGACAGTGTTAGTGACAAAATAACTGTGAAGTCACAGAATCCCATGCCCCAAAGGCAAATGGCTCTTTTATGTCCTGTGATCCTGATGGTTTCTTGGTCACATATCTTATCACAGAACGTGTGAAGACATGGAAGCAAAAAATAGCATGATCCCTAGTCAGCGCAGAATTTCAAGATCTCCCCTCTCCCCGTACATTTGAAGAAGTCACTCTTCCTTCCCCTCATCCCTGCTTTGATTTTCTTCATGCCCTTACACCATCTGGCATGATTAGTGTTTATTTATTTGTATTCATTCGTATTTATTTATTCATATAAACTTCAGGAGGGCAGGTATTTTGTCTTTACATTTGCTATTCTTCTTCCAGTACCTAAAATAGCTCCTAGCACATTGGCAATACTCAACCAATATTCATCACATGGATTAAAAGTTTAACACTGGAAATCAAACTATTTTCTTCTCTCTTACACAGTCTAGAGAAGTTTTTGATATTAACATTTTTTATTTCTCTACCAATATTTATTTTTCTAATTAAATTACTTTTTTATTGAAAATCAACACACAAAAAATTGGATGAATTACTATGTGTATACTCCTTTGATGTAAGTTGGTTCTATATTATTTTTAACCACAACATAATTTTTAATGCTTTTAGAAAGAATATTAAAATTTGAACTGGCTCAAGCTTTCTCTCTGCTACTTTTAACATATAGCTCTTGTCAACAACAACTTCATGGAGACATATAAAACACTGCACTCTACTGTCCATCCCAAAATCATGAAAATGATTGTCAGAGTCATTTTGTCTTTCAGATTTCTGAAGATTTAACATAACAGATTTAAGTGCTAGGAAAGCCAATTTTTATTCTAGCTCTACTAGTCAGTTGTCAATATCCCTAAAGTTTATTTTCTGATACAAAAATTAATAGACAAAAAAATAAAAATTTCATTTTTTCTAATATGCTTCATCTAAAGTCAGATGGTTTAAGTAAGTGGCAGCCCTGCCTAGTATTTGAAGATCCTTAAAACATACAGAGTCATGGACCCTGACTTTTTCTTAAACTTGATTCAAAATAAGAATAAATTGGTAAACAGCTCAGACTTTGAAATCATACTATCTAGGTCTGAATCTCGATTCATCTGATTATTACACAGATGACCTTAGGAAAGTTACTTTATTTCACCAAGATTCAGGTTTCTCATTTATGAAATATTGATATGGTTGTACCTATCTCATGAAAATTTCATGAAAAGTAAATGAGATAATCTCTTTGAAATGTTTAGCACAATGCCTGGTACATATGATTGTTCAAAATTTGTTAGATGTTATCTGTATCATCCACCCAAGTGCATGGAAATTCTTCTTAAATCTCCAATGTATTTGTGTGTGTGTGTGTGTGTGTGTGTGTGTGTCTATCAAGATATTTTCACATCTAACACCAAAGTTATTTGTGTCTCTTTTTCCTGTAAATCTCTCAAATAGGAAATCTTTTCTGAGGTGCCCAGAACTGTCTTGAACATGGCAAGAACTTAATTTATATTTGTAAATTGAATTAAACTCAAACAGGACACACCTAACCATATATCAGCATCTAGATCACTTTAAAAGGAATGATAATAACCTCACTTGCCTCTTGCAAATAAATAAAATCACATTAAAGGCTTTTTAAATACAATTTTCATAAAACATGAATGATAAATGCATTCAACAACTATGTACTGCTCCTGTATTCATCACTTCAAAAATAGGTGTTATCTTGTGTTTCCCACTTTCAAATGTGTTGCACTGGAGCTCCATGGAAGAGTGAACTAGAATCAGGGATTCCACACTCAATCAGGGACTTCTTAATTTAATACACAATACTTCAGAACACAAAGACTTACCAGTGAATTGCAACAGTAGAACCAAGATCCTAGTGAACCATTACAGCTACCTAATTTTCTTTCTTATTTGGTACTACCTTCTGCTTTGGTATAACAGGTAATAACTACTCATATTTCACAGGAACAACTGGGACCCAAAGAGAATAAAAAATACATCCAAGATGATTCAAAAGTCAGAAAAAAAAATGTTTCAGAATTTGATCTTTCATCCATCAAGCTTAGAGAATCTTCTAATAATTATAATAACTAAACTAGCAACAAATAATGCAACTCATTGGATTTTAATCTATGTAATTGTTATAATTTCAATATATAATGTTTTCTTCCAGAATTTTCTATTAAAGGAAAAAAGGACATCATAGGGAATATAAAAATTACTCATCATGGTGACTAAACTGCTGATAGTTATCAACAAAGCTGACTGAACAGAAAATATGATATTTTCCCAATCTAAATTATAAAGCTGACACATAAGAATGACATATTCATGAGTAAAAATGTCAACCTTCATGATTATCACTTGGAAGTCTCATTCTGCTAAAAGTACAGTGCCTGATAAACCCTTGCCTTGCCTTACCTTGTTTTGACTTGCTGATAATTTCATTTTTCTAAAGGCTAAGGAGGAAAGAGTGGAGAGATGGTATTTTGAACTTAACTTTATTAAACCCATACCTGTCAAGGGTGGTATTCGAACTATTTAATAAGCAGCAGTGAACAGGCAGCAACCAGTAGAGGTCCCAGTGGCCCTCTCTGCTCTAGCAGTTAGTGCTTCAGCTGTCGGATTGTGTAGGTCCTGGACCTGGAGAAAGGTCTGAGCACCAGGGACCTGAGGGGACACTCGGGTGTCACTGGGATTTGTCAAGCAGTATTTTGATATGGTATGTCCATATTCTTGTACCACTGCTTCATAAAAGCTTTGTTGACAATTCTCTTCCCATCTCTCTTGAATCTCTTGAGTCTGTCTCCTATTCTACAACCCATGACCACTTCTTTAATTCTGAACTCATTGCTACCTGATCTAAGCAATCTCTCCCCCAAAGTATTCCAGCTCTTTCCTAGTTTTTCAAGTCTCTACTTTCTAATCCATCTTGGCTTCTAATGGCACATTCAATTTATACTTTTGACACTCCTCTGGTCAAAATCTTTAATGTTTCCCCGTGATCATCAACACAAAACCCAAAATTCTTAGCCTAAACATGAGAACATGCCCTTCATTTAATCCCAACATATATTTACAAACTTGTTACTTTTTAAAATTTGCTCTACGATCCAGTCAAAATGAACAATTTGTTGTTCTCTGAATATGGGAAATATTTTTTTCTCCTATTATTTTCTTTTGCTGCTGTTTTGATCTAGAATGCAATTCCCTTCATCTGTATTTATGCACTTAACAGCCCACCTCAAACATGATCCTCACCACAGTCTTCAATAATTTCTACCCCCAAAACAGCTTTTACAATGCTTTGTATTCACTGGCAATGAAAAGAACCACCATGTTGTGTAATTTATTATATTTATTTATGCACATATTAATCTCCCTTTGTAGACTGTAGTTTTGTAGGGAGGATCCTTATTTGATTCATTTTTGTACTCTGATAGCTCCTAGCCCATACTATACAAACACCATCCACCCAATAGGTATTTAGTGAATAAAGAAATGAGTACAATGAAGAACAGGATAATAAAATCAAATTGGCAAAAAAGTTGGCAAAGAGGGATTCTCATCTCAGAACTCATCTAACTGAAAAGAAAGAAAAGAAACAACAGCTATAGCAAAAAATGTTCCTGGTCTCTAAAATGGCATATTCTTAAGTTGACTAAAAGGTAGATAAAACTAGAAATTCTTCAATAGTAAGTAATCAAGAGAGATGCAAGTCCATAAACATTAAATATGGGCATTAAGGTAAACTTAAGCTATTCCACAGACTGCTAAAAAAATTGATTTGCATGCACAGGAGTTATTGTGAACAGAATTTTGAAGGGAATTCTCATGACCTGATATTCTAGAATATCAAAGAGTACTATAGCTAGAACCCAAATAGAATTGAGCCTTTTGGAAAATGTTGAGAACAAAAAAAAATTGTGGAATGGGAAGTAAGGTATTTTTTATTGGGTTATTTTGTTTGGTCAGTTGATTGGTTAGGTATTGTGTGCTGTATTTTAACTAACAGTAAAGAATAGGCCTATTCTGTGAGGAACGTAGGGTATATATATATTATACATACGTACATACAATTTTGTGTTTATTTGCCTCAACAATGATAATGATTATCACATGAGAACAGTAGAACTAATATTGTTAAGAGGGTTTTGAAACAAAGTAGATGAGGAACTGAGAGTCAATAAGCTAGTTGCTTAAATTAGTTCAGGTGTTCAAGCCCAAACAAATCACATCTCCAGGAACTGGAATTTGTAGAAATCATTGCAAAACTATTTTTGTCAAGATCCTTAAAGCAATCATTGGTAAAAGAGAGATGCATGAAGGTTAAATACAAACAAATGTCCCACTTAAAAAAAAAAAAGCAATAGGCCGGGCGCGGTGGCTCACGCCTGTAATCCTAGCTCTCTGGGAGGCCGAGGTGGGCGGATTGTTTGAGCTCAGGAGTTCGAAACCAGCCTGAGCAAGAGCGAGACCCCGCCTCTACTAAAATTAGAAAGAAATTAATCTGCCAACTAAAAATATATACAAAAAATTAGCCGGGCATGGTGGCGCATGCCTGCAGTCCCAGCTACTCGGGAGGCTGAGGCAGGAGGATTGCTTGAGCCCAGGAGTTTGAGGTTGCTGTGAGCTAGGCTGACGCCACGGCACTCACTCTAGCCCGGGCAAAAGAGTGAGACTCTGTCTCAAAAAAAAAAAAAAAAGCAATAAAAATTGTATATTTAAAAACTAGACTTTTTATTATAGGTAGCCTTTGAATTTTGTGGGGGTGTTTTTGAAATTTTTTGATGTAGAAGTAAAATAGTTTCATGTCATGAACTAAATCATACAAATTTCTTATTTATATGTTTTGTCTGTTTTTATCTATATATCACTCTTTACAGAATTCTAGAACCGATTTTAGAGATTATTTTTGAGTTTTTAAATAAGGAGACAATATGTAGTAGGTGATAAATGCAACATTTCAGGTCAATTTAGAGGAAAAAAGTTATTTAATAAATGGTATTTATTCCAGTGATGCTGGTCTCATTCTCGGTTCCCGGACACACCAGTGAAGCTCCTACCTTTGGCCGGGACCTTTGGTTGTGCCCTTTCCCCAGATACAGGGAAGTTGGCTCTTTCTTGTCTCCTAAGTTTCAAATATCAGTGAGGCCTTCCTAACAATAAGCACAGCTGTCTAAATATGCAGTTTCCCTGCCCTTGCATTTCTCTGTTTCCCTTCCCTGCTCCATTATTTGCCACAATTGTTGTGACCCTTTGACATTCTAACATTTCTTCTTACGTATATGTTTTATTCCTTGGTTTCCTCCTTTCTGCAAGCCCTCTCATCTAGCTCCCAGAGTCTACACTGTACAACAGCCAGAATGTTTGACGGTTTTGCTCAGTTCTATGTCTCAAACAAGCACAGTCTTAAGTATGTGGTTGTCACTTACGTATTGAATGCACAAGTTCATGTCTTTCCATTATATGTGAAATAGTTTTTGTACATTAAAGAATATTTCTAGATTTCAAGTATCCTTTTTCAATGCGGAAGTCAGAATGCAGAATGTCAGCCTTCCGTGTGACTAAGATGCAGACACACGAGCTAACCTCCCCTGGTCGCACCCACACACTCAAGACCCCAATTTAGAAACACGTACCTTCAGCAAAGAGGCTCGGGGAGAAGCTTCAACTTCACCAGCGCTGGTTGCAGAGAGGCTTCAGCATCTCAGGGGAGCAAGGCTTACATGGGCGCGTTCCTAATGCAAAAATGGGCGTTGGTGCTGGCAGGTGTGTTCACTGCAGTACAGCTGAGTTCCTGACGTTGAATACTCAGTAGGAGCAGCTGTGATTCTGGGCATGGTTTGGGGCAGAATTGGAGCTTAACCTCAAGCTTCCGAAGCTTGAGGTTAAGACTTTAAATAAGATCCCAATAGATTGGAACATACTAATGATATGAGTTTGAAGATCCTAGAAGTAGATTATAAAAACATCAACAATGCAAATGGAGGCCTAATTTAACAACAGTAGATGTTAATACATATTTTTTGGGGGGGAAAAAGGTCTTAAGGCTTATTCAACTTCTCTCCATTTGATTGTATATTAGTCCACCAAGAAGTCATTTCTGACCACCCAAAAAAGTAACGTTCAATTTAGAATTCATTAGGTAAAGTATGGTTTCCACTGCAAGATTAATAAACTACATGATGGGCTGGTCACACGACATCCAAAGTAAAATATTTACTTTGAATTCTGCATTTTCAATGGTATATTAAAATATTGGGACATTTTCTTAAAGAAATGTTGTTTGAAGACAATTTTATTTGACAAATAATTAAAAGAACTGGAAATTTTCTGCAAGTAGAACACATACCTTAGAGAAATTATGATATATTTTGAAGAATTTCCTTGTCGAAGAAGGCTCCTACTTTTTTTGGACAATGCCAAGGTGCCAAACCAGAATGAGCAAATGTAAGTTACATAAAGACAGATCAGATCAATACTAGTTAGAACTGGATAAGAATAAAGCTGTTTAGAAAATCGAAGTGCTTTCTCAAGTGATAATGAGCTTCTTCTGGGTGAAAGTGTCAGGGATATAATAGATTAGTAACGGGTCAGATTGTAAGACCTTTACATTTTCTTCCAACTTCAAAATTCCACAGTTCTGAGAAGATGGAGATGTCTTATGAACGACATAAATAAAAGCAAGTGAGTTTGCCTTCTGGGAATGTTAATAGTGCTATGAGTTTGCAGCTCTTGCTGCCTCTCACAGCTGCCCAAAATGAGTTCCCAAATATTGGCTTAGTTAGTCTACTTCACTGGTTGCCCTTAGAAAATAACTCAGGTGAAATCTCTTTACTATATTTCCTTACATGGTCAAAAAACTAACAACGGAGGACATCTAACTGTGTTTAGAAAAATAAATGGTACCAAGTCTTGGTTAGTTTCCGTGAATACTGGGCCTCTGGCACCTCCTTTAAGCTCTTGATGTGGGAATTGGACAGTAATGATTTGTAAATCTTCTAAAGAAAGGTGAAAATCAGAGAAGCAAGAATTCCTCAAGCCCTGATGTTTCACAGATGAGTAGCCTGCCATTAAGAAAGCGTGGGGTTTGGGTAAGTGAGCTGGAGCCATAAACATTATCAGGTAAAAGTGAGGTTTCCTGGGGTTGCAGAAAGAAATGAGCTTGTTACTACTTCTGGTATTAATCATAATAAGTGTTTTATCTAACCCTGTCATGTTTAGTTTCTCCATGCAATTTACCTCTCAGGCACACTGTTCACAGTATCAGTCGGCCTTATCTTTTAACTTATAGTCCTCAAGTGCCTAAATGTATTTCCTCCAAAGTTCCCACAGTTAACATGACAAAGTCAACATAAGTGCTATTTTAAGACAATGCCGCACCCGCGTTATGAAAGACAGAGCTGCCTATGCCGGGCTGCTCCTATCATCTGTTGAAAAGCTTAACAGGCAGCACTGATTCTTTGCCTAATTGCAGTTTTGCTGTGAGATTAGTAAGATTTCAAATGTGGAGCCCAAGTACGTGCCCTAATACATTCATTCGTCTCATTTTTTACCTTTGCAAAGAAATAAAACAAAGATCTGCTTATCTTCGATCCTGCTCATCTTTTATCAACTGACACTCCTTAGCCAATGGAGTCCAGCAGCTTTTGAGGGACCATATTACGAAGCTCGATTCTAAGAATCATACAACACTACTAGGTGCGGCCAACGCAACAGACAAAAAACTTAAACCAACAGTGCAGAGACAGACTTTTTGCTTAAAATGTTGGAGATAAAAACCGGTAGCCCTCATAAACACAGTCCACAGTTCACATTGAAGAAAGATGTCAACCTGCAAGGAAGATATGACTTGAAGATTAGGAAGCTAATAATATTCCACTCTGCATGACCCTATTTCATTGTAGTCCTCTTATGATCTGCTAATAATCCTTTATAATTAAGCTGCCAGGATAATATTAAAATGTAATCCACATGAACACCAATCGCAGTGTATTTCAAAGGCTGAAGTGGTTACCGCTTCCAGCCATGCATGACAATCACTGTGCGGCTTTAATTTCATATTTTTAAATGGTTTGCCCCAAGACTTAAAGAAAATTATGATTCATTTTTATCCATAAGTGCAGCGAAACAGGTCTCATTTAAACCCAAACCGTTGAAAGTATGTCTAAGGTATAGACCTTATGTATTTACATTTTTTCCCCTTTAGAACTAAAAACCTTTACAACATCCCTACAGGAATGAAGTCACCTTTTCAGGAGTGGCCTAGGAAATGTTTACAGTAAATGAAGCTGGTCGTACCAGATACTGCAAATGGATGTCATGGAGCAACATAAGAAAAAAGTTCTTGAGTTCATAGGATATGTAGTAAGATTGGATTAATCCCTACTGCCTATATTCAACTATAGTGCTCATAGCATTTTCTATTTCTTTTATTTCAATATATTGTCCTGATTATATCTTGAAAAATTCAGTTTTTGCCCAATAACTGAATAATAATTTGAATGAAATAATAATTATTAAAAGTAACACATTCAAAATATTTACTTTAACTAAAGTTATTTTATATTCTAGTACAGCTGGATCACGACTATAATATACTTCAGAAACCTACTTCAGAGCTGAATTATTGTAAGAATATTGTAAATACTGATGCTAGAGTTAATGAGTTTTCTTCCAAAAAAAGATTATAAACAGTTTACCCTTATTTGTGATTCTGCCCCTTATATAAAAACAAGGGAATTGGAGTGATGTTTACAGTTTTCAAAGTAAAAATTCTGTTTTTGTCTCCAATAAAGAAAAGATTTCACTTGATTTGTAATTTACAGAAAACAAAGTGGTATTAGAGTAGATTCTTTTCCAAGCTGAGTGTCACTATAGATTAGGAAAATAACATGCTGTCAGACAGGAAATAATGAAAACATTATGACTATATCTAGACCCATAAAATGCCGTGGGAAAAAATACTGCTCCTCAAATAGCTATTTGGTGAGATTACTATCAAACACTTGATTAAATTTAAACCTTTTTTTTTTGAGGGGAAAGGTTTGTTTACATGTTTTTAAACAAAAGCAATAGACATAGCTGTAAGGAAATGATTTACAAGCACCATTTAAGCTATTTTAAAATGGTTTTATGTCAAGGTTAGTGGTAATAACCTCCTTTCAAAATTTTCTTGGAAATATTTAATTAGAGCACTTCTATTTTTATAAAAGTTTTATGTAATCTTAAGCATCAAAAAGAGTAGGCCAAAAAATTTAAAAAGTCGTCTTTTCTTCGGTGCTAACTATATGCCAAGCACTGTAGCATATGCTAATAGAAGTAAAAAATGAATAAAACGTAAGGTCTGACTTCAAAGAGCTTTAACCTAGCGGTGAAGTTTGCGGGATGGAGGGGAGAATGCGCGGAGGGTGAACTAAAATACGCAACACGGAACTCGGGAGCGAAAGCCTCTGGGAGAACCGGCGGGAAACACAAATTTAGGAACTAGCTAAGTGTAAGACTTTAGAGTGTGGTGGGAGCTCGAAAGAACGGCAGAGTGCACGCCCCACACAGAGGCATTCAGAATAAAATATTTTTAAACATTGTGTCTGTAGATTTAAACGGCCCGATCCAGTCTGCAATTTGCAATCCTTGTTATAAAGCTGTGAGATGGATTAAACGGTTGGATGACACATGCTATAGCAAAATTTACTGAGAGCCCAAAGAATGTGGTGAGTAAATCCGGGTGAGGGATTGGAGAGATCTTCAGAGAGCAGGTTAGATTTAAGTGAATCTTGACAAATAACGAAGACTCAACACAGTAAATGGACGAGATACGATGCAGAGGCTAAGAGCCGGGGATTCGGCGCTGCGCTGCCTGGATTCAAATGCCAGCTTGTGCGCCCACCAGTGCTGTGATCCCAGCAAGTCACTTAACTTCTGCAAGCCTCAGTTTTCTCATGTGTTAGATGGGTACTTACTTCAGTGGGCTGTTTTGAAGATTAAATGATGACATGCGTGTACATTGCTGGTTAACCATTATATTTACGTGCATAGCCATGTATGTCAGCCACTTCCAGAATTTAGCAAATCCTCCTATAAAAATTGATCCCAAATTTCACCGTTCCTCACTATTTTGTTGCAGTCCAGCTGTTAGGAGCAAGTCAAGTGATCAGACCTTGAGCCAGAATCGTCAATGAAAGGGCAAAAAGAGGAGATGGAGCATTGTTATCAACAAAAGCAGCAAACACCGAAAGTATTATCCCACATTTCATTACATCTGAGCATGTCTTGCTATTCTAGAAATTATAAGGTGTGGGAAGACAATCTTGTGTAATGCTGGAAACATTAGTGGAAAATGCATTCAATCAGACATAGAAGGTGTTGACACGCACAAAACTATTATGCTAAGTGCTTGCTCATCTCCTATCATTTGGCTTTAAACTTGACTTAATGATTATGAATATATTCCATCCTTCACACTCAGAACAAGAGGTTACAATGAGATCTTAATGGAACAAAGTTTTGACTTTTCTACTCTGGAGATTTATATTGAAAAGGCAAAACACTGGGTAAGCAAAGAAGTAAGTGAAAATATGTCATGCCTAATTTCCCATAACCATCTTCCGAAAAATTTCATACCATCTAAGCACATTCCTGAGACTAATTCTCCAGGCCTTTCTTAATCTGACCTCTGAATTCTTCCCAAAGCATATTCTGGTCAAAGCAGGCCCCGGGATCCTTCTGCCCTGCGAATGTCTTCCCAGTGGGCACCCCACACCCCACCTCCTGGCCACTTACCCTACTCTGAACAAATCCTTTCCTTCCTTACGGGTGAATTCTGGTCCTGATACGCTTTCTTCAACTACTGCAGTACAAAATGGTCTCTCCGTCCTTCATATTTCTGTTTAATTATATCCTATTCATTTACATCCTACTTGTTTATGCCAATCTTATTTATGTCAACTATAGACATTCAACTCTATGATGACTCTAGTTGCTTTTAAAATTATCTAGTCTTATGCTTTCTCTTTCTCCCCCAAATAAAAGTCTGATAAGTATTCCATTCTGTTTGTTTTCAGGTGTTTCTATATTTTTAAACTATTTGATTTGACTTGTTTCTTGACTATAAGATGTGAAATGTGGGGGTTTCCAAAATGGTCAACAAATACTATTTACCAAATAATCCTTTCCTCCGCAATTCAACTCCAATGTTTCCTTTAGTCCAATAAATATATCTCAAGAACTCCTAGTATATTTGTCTGCCCATTCTGAACATTACCACTGAAATGTTTAAATTATTCCATCTGTATTTTGTTTTATCGCTGTGTTTTTTTCAGAATATAAGTTCATATGTCTATTATTCTACATGTTCATTTAGTAAAAAATGTATGTATCTGTTCACTGAACAGTGTGTGTTCCAAGTATTAGAAAAATTTTTGTTCAAAAAATGCTAAAACCACAAAACTTCATTAGAGATATTTCATTCCAAATTAAAATCATCTACATTTTAGTCAGACCATTCTAGAATCATCCCATTATCCCCTTGGCTGAAAGAAGAGACAAAATTCTCACAAGCAGATATAGTTTCTCCTTCTCTAAAAAAAAAAAAAAATTATTGATTTAAAAATTCAAAGTTCAAATTCTGTTCTCATCCATCGATGTGAACATTCTCTATTCCTTGGGTAAAATGTACTATCTAGTTTACTTTCTGGACTGTGATCATTTCAAATGTCACCGGTCACTGAGACCGAGTTAAAGACTTCTTTAAGTGTGATCAGTCTTCTTGTTTTACTGCCATTTAGACCCGGATTTCAAAGGTCGATGAATTAGGCCAGTACTGTTTAGATTATGTAGCAACTACAAACATACCATAATGTGCAAAGCTGATAAGAGACGTGATCGATAACCAGATAACACCTTACAGCTGGTGCTTTGGAAAGATGATCAAAAATGACCTAACATTTTCAGCATTTGTTTACAACATATTGATCAATTGTGTAACAGTCAATGTATTCTAAACAGCATGACTGCTCAAGCTGAAGTTGCCTTATATCATTGTTACCAAATAGCAACCCAGTGTGGCTACAGGATTTTTTGTATTTCTCTGTACTAGATAGCTTCAATGACTCATCTTGCTACTTTTCTTACAATCTTTCTAAAAATAGAAAGATGGTACTCACCATCAAATTGGTATTAGCTGATCAACACTTAGGTGCACATACAGTAGAAACATTCACTGGGTGTTGGGCAGGTGGGAGGACGGAAGAGGGGATGGGTATATTCACACCTAATGGGTGCAGTGTGCACCTTCTGGGGAATGGACATGCTTGAAGCTCTGACTCAGGTGGGGCAAAGGCAATATTTGTAACCTAAGCATTTGTACCCCCGTGATGTGCTGAAATTTTAAAAAAGTATGTTTTTCTCTAAGTAAACATGTCACATACAAGCAAAAAGTAGGTCAGCTTAGACCCTGAAATATCTCAGGGCAAAGAAGTGAATGAGTGTTTTTAAAATCAATTTACTCAGTATTCCCAAGGATCAAAGCTCCTTTTTAAAGCTTTAAAACACTGAAAATAATTCTGATGCAGACATTCTAAATATTCTATTTAATATGAACATTAAACAACTCGATACATTCACTAAAAAATACCAACCTATGATTCCTGACTAAAGAGTTTGAACACTGGAAGTTTAGGTGAGGTTTAAGTGCTTTTGTACTCAAGGGTAATTGCGAAACTGCATCGAACTCAGGCTCCGCTCTGAGCACCACACGTATATTATTCCACGCAACTCGCACATCACTATGCAGCAGGTATTCCCCATTTAGAGAGGAGAAGACTGAAGCATAAACAGAGTAAGTTCCTCCATGTGTTACCCAGCTAGTGAATGGCGGAGCTGAGTTCACACCCAGGCAGCCGAGCTCTCTCGATCATGCTCCTAACCTCTGTGCCTGCATGTAATTATTAAATATGAATCAAAAGTATAGTTTATTGTATCTCAAACAAGAAGCAGTACAATGAATCAAAGTATGAGCCTAAACTATCGACACAGTTTTGCCATCTTGACGGTAGCTTGTTTATGCCAGCAGCAAAGAAGCCTGGAGAGCGAGTGGTGAGGAAATAGAGAAAGGCATTTTCCACAGCTTGTTGAGAATTGATTATTTTTCCTTGTAAGAAGTGGTCCAAAGCCTGGAAGAAGTGGTAGTCACTTGGTGCAAGGTCTGGTGAATACGGTGGATGACAGAGAGTTTCCAAGTTCAGCTGCTGGTAGTTTGAGCAGCATTGTTTGTGTGACATGTGGTCCAGCATTGTCTTGTAAGAGGATTGGCCTGTCTCTATTGATGAATCTTGGCTTCTTAATCACAAGCATCCTCATCATTTCAATTCAACTGGTTGCAGTAGACATCCACTGTAATCAATTGACCAGTTTTCATGAAGCTGTAGTGGATAATACCAGTGCTGGACCACCAAACACACACCATTAGCTTTTTTTTTTTTTTTTTTGAGACAGAATCTCACTATGTTGCCCGGGCTAGAGTGAGTGCCGTGGCATCAGCCTAGCTCACAGCAACCTCAAACTCCTGGACTCAAGTGATCCTTCTGCCTCAGCCTCCCGAGTAGCTGGGACTACAGGCATGCACCACCATGCCCGGCTAATTTTTTCTATATATTTTTAGTTGTCCGATTAATTTCTTTCTAATTTTAGTAGAGGCGGGGTCTCACTCTTGCTCAGGCTGGTCTCGAACTCCTGAGCTCAAACAATCCGCCCGCCTGGGCCTCCCAGAGTGCTAGGGTTACAGGCGTGAGCCACCACACCCGGCCCATTAGCTTTTTTTTGATGAATATTCAGTTTTGGACTGTGTTTTGGCACTTCGTCTTTATCCAACCATTGTGCTGAATGATTGCGATTGTCAAAAAGAATCCATTTTTCATCACACATAGAAATTTCCACACCATACGGTATAGAAATTGTTCGCCTTTATGTCGTGACAGCAAAGAGAGACAAGCTTCTAGATGATTTCTCTTCTGACGCTAGTTTAATTCATGCAGAACCCATCTATCCAGCTTCTTTACTTTGCCCATTTGTTTCAAATGGTCCAATATTGTTGGAATAGTAACGTCAAACCTTGCTACTAATTCACATGTAGGTTGAGATGGATTCGCTTCCACTACAGCTTTCAGCTCATCGTTATCTACCTGGGTCTCAGGTCACCCGTGTGACCCATATTCAAGATGAAAATCACCAGAACAGAACTTCTCAAACCGTGGATGTACTGTGCGTTCATTAGCCACATCCTTCCCAAACACTTTGTTGATATTTCGAGCTGTCTGCACTACATTGGGTCCACGACGGAACTCATATTCAAAAATATCCATGGTTTCACAAAAATTGCTCTTAAAAAAATGTGAAAGATAATCACAAGCCAAACCATGCATCTGAAAGAATGGGGATGTACCTTCACAATAAAAATAGAACGAAAGTGTCAAAGTGAAATGTCAGAGATATCAATTGTATAACTTAGTACTTAAGGAAATTGGGCATTGCGTACTCAATAACCTAAATATTAAGAGATTTTCCTTGTATTTTATAGGTATGTGTCTTTAAAATTCCTAATGATACATATTCTTAAAAGTTTTAAATGTTGCACAAAGATTGCGTTACTGAGTAACACTATTTTCTGGAAGTTCTGTGATTATTTTCGGTCACATGTGGTATGTACAGACATAAACCTATTAGCACTCACTTCTTTCTTTCCTCTTCTTTCTCATTGTATTCTCCATTTCCCTTCTTTCCTAAACTCATTTACATAGATTCTTTAAGCTGCTTTTTTCCCCCAAAATTCACTCTATCTTCTCTCACATGCCAGTTTTTTCCCCTCTGAGCTGCATCCCAAATCAACTACCCCCCACACCATCTGCCCTCCTCCCTCTCCCCAAGTCCTTATTTCCTGTCCTCTGTCTCCTAGTGAATGACTCTGATATCATCCTTGGTCAATCCTAACTTTATAGCCCCAGTGCATCTTATCACAGAATTTACAGTCATCGCTGTAATAAAATTGTCTTTATTTTAATAGCGATCAATATAATCTTATAGAAGACTTTAAAAACTTTTATTCCAGTGGTTGAATTTGTAAATTTCATCTTGTCCTTCTAATTTTAAATTTTATTTCCAAATTTCACTTTAAGAACTGCTTAGTTATCAAACAGAACATAAACAAATTGCTCTGCTTTAAAATAAACTTTGCAGGGCGTTGTTTGACAATTAACCCCCGTTCTCACCTTAACCATGAAGTTCAGCTGCTTCGTGATGAATTACTGTCTGACACTGTAGTAAGCTTTACCTCTAATAAAACACACAGGAATTAAACAGAACAAAAGAAAAGAAAGAACATGGACCATGGAAAGAGAAAGGGAGAAAGGTGAGAAGGATGCTGCGAAAGCAAACCAAAAAAGTTTGAAAAAAATAAATTAAAAATCCATTTTCAAATAAGTATAAGGATTTACTACCTGGGGAGTAGGAAAAAATTAACAAGATTATTGTGTATTCAAGAAGTAAAATTCTTATTTTTATTTCTATTGCATAAAATTGAGATATAATTATTTCTACAGAAATACATTCATCGCCACAATAATTAATAAGAATGACGTTTTTAATTTCAAAATTGCTTAGGTGAGAAACCATGCAGTGCTTGTGAAGAGGGTCTGAGTGTACGTGTGTACAAGTACACCCACTTCATTGAACCCACATCTGGGTGTTTGTTTTGCATAAAGAACATTCCTCATTTTTCATCTTCTGCTCTGTGGGAGGACAGAAGGGAGGGGGCAAACCTTGCCCTTCTCACTCTTAAAGAAAAGCCTGCAATTAAATGGGGGGAAACTAAAGAGCCTCATTAGAGGTCGTCGTGAGTCCTACCACTTGTTTGTGGTGGAGTTCAGATTCCTTCCCCAGAGACCAGTCTAAGCTGACCTCCTCCCCTGTGAACCTGGACACCTTACCTGCCTAACATTAAAAGAGCTGAGTGAATTCTCGTTGCATTTCTCAGGAAGCTAAACTTAGTGGAACTTTCAAGCGTGCCTTGGAACACCGTGCTCACGCAAGTTTTTTTCTGCTGTGGATTGTTGACGCTGCAGGAGCAGATAGACTGATGTGCCTTGAGTTCCAGCAGGGAGAAGGCAGTGTGTTGTTCTTTTTGAACAAAGAGTGAGTATTTCTAAGAGGCTTATTACCTTCATGGGCTCCATTTTTATTCTTGATCAATGGGAGTCATTTAAATGCCATGCAACATTAATTTATGTTTACTCATTTGAAAACTTTGTCTAGTTGTTTGCTTTTATTGGAATCATTTGAGACTGATCTGTAAACAGTATTCAAATTCACTGTCATGCAATAAGAATTAACGTGTGTGCATACATGTACTGGGGGAGGCAGGGGATGATGAGAAGGTAAATCATGGCAGTCATACTGGAAATTAATCAAATATGAGTTTTATAATAATCAAATTGGTACTGTTTTTCCTCCTTTTTTGCCCCTAAATTGGTTTTGACCTCATCCTGACAATTAGGAAGCATTTATAAGCCATGATGTGGCTCAGGGAAGTGGTGATATATTTTCACAGACTATTTTAGAGGATTAAAACCTTTTGGTGTATCTGATCCATCTGCTTCTTCGGGGCCCACATTTTGAAGGAACTATCCTGTGATTTTACGTAGGGATGTTCATAACCGGAGTTCTTAAAGCTGTGTATGAAACAGATTTTAAGGGATCCGGGCCTGATTAAAACAGTTAGCCTGTTCACATCCTCCCTATTTACGGTGGATTAGGGGAAGGGAAGTAGGGGTTAAATGAGCAGGTCTCCTCGCTTCCCCAGAGGTTAACCTGGCAGCCGGTCTGGCACCCACAGGAGGGCTGACAGGTAGCAGGATTTGTCTAAGCAGGCTGCCTGAGAGCCAACAAGGAAAACTGAATGCTCTGGATTAGTTCCGGATTATGTTGTCAGAGTGAAGGCTGATGGACAGACTGCAGAGGAATGAAATGCAATCTGTTTGGGGAGAGAGGCAGCGTGCATAGCTTTCATTTTTCAAAAAATGACAAGAAAAATCATTAATAATTTGTAAATCCATGTCCATTAACTTTGCTCTTTGTTATCCCAAGGCGGCCTTTTCAACATGAGTTTGCCACTGTCCTATATCTCTTCTGTCTAGTGACAGATGGCAAGATAGATATGAAATTGGATTCATAAAATAATACCCCCATCTCCAAGAAAGACAGAGACTTTATTTTCCTAACACCACTCTGTCTCCCCGACACCCTCTCCCCGATCCCGCCCCGGGATGAAAGGAACTTCGACATTGGTGAGATAGCCGAACGACATGTGTTTGCTTTCTTCCCTCTGTAATAAATTGTTAATACCATGGTATTACTTAATGAAATTTAAAGCCAAAAAGAAGTAAATAACAATGATAATATTAATACATTTATTATGATGATAAAATATGGTGTGTGATTTTTTTTTAATGAAAGGACTGGAGCATCAGTTTTGTGAACTGAGATAATTAATAGGTATGAATACTCAGGTACATTTAATAAAGACAAATTTTTATCTCAAAAAAGAGTTTAAATTTTTCCAATATAGGAGTTACTAAAATTCTTAAAGAATGGTTGTGAAATAGTGACAAATTACCATTTACTAACAAATCTAACATTCTAAAATAATTCAGGGGGCTTTTTTCTTACAAGTCTCATAAGCTACTTTAGTATTTCTTACAGTAAAAATCATCAGATAAAAGTCCTCTACTTGGACTAAGGTGAAACTAGGAAATATTTTTAAAATATTTCTAAAATACAAAAAATGAGAATTTTCAGATATTTTGGCTTTCAGCTGAATTATTGTTACTTTATAATAGTTTCAAAAATGGTGTTTTGTGGACGAAAAATGCTAATATTCATAGGCTCTAACGCTAATATAGCAGGAGTCTGATTAATACGCTGCTTGATGATTTCAATAACAAATGCTCTCTGTTTCTCAGTAAATGAGTTTGTTTCCTTCTCTACAGAAAGCAGGTTAAGTTCTAATTCTTCAGGCTGGGTACTTTAGTGTATATAATTACAGAAAGAAGAAATCCATAGCTCACCTTTGCAGCTGGGGAAGAAGTCCACCTAGGCTTCTCACTGCATCTGGCCCAGAGTAGGCACACAGTAAATATTTAATAAACACATAAATAAATCAATAAAACGTGTTTGTTGCAATAAACATCAAATACACTTTGATACATAAGAATAAAAAAGACCTATTAGAAATTTTATTTTGCACAAGATTGCTCTATTGGATAATGTTAATACTTGAAACACAAAAATGTAATAATGACTACCAAACATAGACTCAAACTGATTATTTGGCATTATAATAAATAAAAAAGTAATTTGGCCTGGATTTATGTGATTTTTTTTTTTACTAGAGTTAATTAAGCCAGCGGATGTGTATGAACACAGTTTCAAATCTGTGTTTACTTATAAGCTGGCTAAACAATAGACCATCATTATGCAAGGTATTCTTCAAAAAAAGCAATCAATATAATTATTGCTAAAAGTGAGATTAATTATATTGAACATCAAACTGCTTATATATGTAGATACACAGCCTTTTCTTACCAGTTAATAGCCATTAAAAACAATTTGGATTTCTTAGTGTCTAATAAAAACTAATTTGTATTTTATTATTTCTGTAGGAATGTAAGAAAGGATATCAAGGTTTCGTTTTTCTCAATAACAGTTCTAAAGATAAGCTCTGCTTTACTGTAAACTGGTACTTTCTGATTGTTTCCATGTTGTAGTACACAAAGGAAATGATAACATTTCGTTGGGCACCGATGTGACGGAGAAAACTGCCCTTGGCTGGCAGCCCACCCTACTTCCCTCGGGGCTGAAGACACCAGCTTTTCTGCACGCCTTTATGCCAGGAGATAACATGGCACTGTGCCATAGCACCCTGCATGGATATTTCAAACTTACTGGCTCCTTTTTTTTTTTTTAATCTCAAGATAAACCTATCATGAATTCAATTGTGAAAGTAGAAAGACTTTGGTTTCTCTTTGTGAAGAAATATGAGCCATAAGTAATTATGGAAGTTAAAATATTTTCATTTTAAATAATGACAATATCTTCATTTTTAAGTAGTAAAATAGCAATAAAAATAACTTCATGAATAATACAACTACTTAGAAAACATTTTAAAATAAAAATGAAGCTTATGGAAAACACCATCTTCAAAGGATGTTTGTAGAATAAGAGAACTTTATTTGACTGCCATTCATGTTATGTACATAAGAAGAGTCAGTGTAAAAACAAATAAATGGGCTATGGCTTGGAGTTGTATAAAAACTCCAAATATTTACAATTTCAAATATGTTGAAAGATTGGCAAAGGAAGGAGAGGTTTTATAGATATTATATGGGTGACAATTACTGAATTTTTCAATGAAACCACCTAGACTGCAGAATTTCACTCAGAACTGTAGCCTTTCCCATTTGCTCAAAGGTAAGAGAACCACCGAATATTTTAGACCAAAGAATTGGCTTTTCTACAACTATGATAACTGGTGTGCTCTGGACTTGGATAAATTACAAACACTTAATGAAGAAAGGTGAAGGGGTGGGAGGGAAATCAAAACCGTGACACATTTAGAGTCTCTGCACTCCCCAAACCAGATTACTGTTTCTCAATGGAACAAAACCATTATATAAATTACTTATTATTCTTCTTTTCAAAAATGACAGCAGCCTCTCCTAAAATTCTATAGAGTCCATGTTAAGGTATTCCTGGACTGATTAGTTTGGTAGTTTTTGTTGTAGATGATCTTACCATTTTGTGTCTTACAGAACCTGTTGTTTTGCATCTTTGCAAACCTAAATAAAACCATCAAATTACGGAGATATTTAAATTGTTGTGAATTTTCTAGTATCAAATAAACACTTATTAAAAGCCAAAGCCATGCATAGATCATATAATGCATGTATTTTTATTTCCAATGTCCAGCCTAGTAACATGATGATGAAAAATGATGATTGGGTTTAGAAAATTAAAACATGTGTAAGTGTTGCCTTAATAAAAGGAAGTTTTCAACATGATGGTGAGGGAAGAGATCAGATTTCAGAGAACTAAAAATTAAAGTAAGAAAGTAAAGACTACTCTTTTATAAAGTTTGGATGAGAAAAAAAATAGAGAATAAATAACAGAGGGACCCCAGGGTCAAGGGACACTATAAAATGAGAGAGGACTGAGCATCATCGCAGGTCCTTGAGAAGGAACATTAGAGAAGGTGAGTTTGGAGGTAGAGGTGGGAGCCTGGGAAGTGGGGTAAAGCCCAGGGAAATGAGGAGATTTGGGAAGCATTGGAGAGGGTGGATGGGTACATCATCTGAGGCCAGGCAAAAGACTTAAAATTGGTCTGCATAGAGGTAGTTTTTAGATAAAAGGGCAAGTTATATTGAGAGTTTGTAACAAAATTGTGATGGGCACAATTTTCTCAATAAATTGAGCTGATAGAAGAAAAAAACTGAGCAGGGTACATGAGAAAGGTGGCACATGTTTAAGTAATTCATTGAAAAGATGGGGAAGAGGGAATGTTTCGATGACTAGTCAAATTGGGGCCCACACTTTTGTCATAGTCGGTGAATCTAAGTAAATGTGATCACTCTGCAGTGGGGGCAGCTGCCTGGATGTGGGGTTGGAGCCAGCGGGTCGTGGCACAGTTCAGGATAGGACTTTGCAGGTACTCGATGAATAGACATATGTGAGAATCAAAGGTGCCTATGACAGAGTAATTCACATAACCAGTCCCAATTGGTGGTAATAAAGGAAAAATTTTTAGTCTTTGAAATAAATAAAGTATAAAGTCTGATGCATATATCCAGAGACCCCTTCCAAATTTTATGACATAGAGAATTTGAAAGACTTATATGGAAGAATATGATAATTTTCTAATTTTATGAATAAAACTATTCAATCCCTGAATAAACTTTTAAGTTTATTCCTGACTTTTATGTTTATTTCATAAATATGTGAAGAAGTCACCACCAAGACATATGCTTAAGGTAAAGTGATTGATTCTTTGAGCTGAAGTGTTTTCAGAACTCCTATGTGAACTTCTCTCAAAATATAACAAGCAAAAATGTGAGCACCCAAATTCACCCCTGCACCCATCTTTGAAAATGGTCGTGATTCCACCAAGGCAGAATAAGACGACTGCAAAACTCCAGAGAGTGTGGGTGTCCTGGACATTCCCAAATGCAGGGGGCAGGTGTATTGGTTAACAGAAATAAATGAGCAAGAAGTCAGGCTATCCACTGGACATTTCTTTTAGCCTCTAAACCTCTGAAGGCTGGCACACTCTAGAAGTGCTACTTTGTATAACTGTAATAATTTCAAAGGAAGCAAAATATTATCAAGATCTCTTTATAAAAACACAACACGAAATCCCAACTACCCCCAGCATGCAAAACTAAATTTTCGAAACATAAATTCTGTTCCATTGCAGAAATGTTTACTGGGAAAATACTGTATTTTAGACACCGAAGAAAGTTCTGAGATGTATACAAAGTTAAAAAATAAAGAAATAATGTTTCAGAGTAAATTCTGAAAGAAGAGGACCTACTCAGGGAAACATACATACACACTGTGAGGAAATAATATTTTCCCTCTTGCCAATATTCTTAAAAGGCACTCGGCAGAGCAAACCCATAACAGGTGTAGGAATTGGAAATAGATGCCATGATTATACATGAATTGATGTGTGAGTCTGACGACTTTCAAAGGCTCATGATCAAGGCCAAGTTTCCAAAGACCCAACTAAAAAAAAGATGTGTGTGTGTGTGATTCCCCTTAGTAACGCAGTCCTCACTGGATAAAGTAGAGCAGCGATGTTGAGATATAAGTTACACAAACAATCGTGATTTTTTTTCCACCTCCCTTTCTATGTCACCATCCCTTAAACAACACCACAAGCGCGCGCGCGCGCGCACACACACACACACACACACACACACACACACACACACATTCTGTAACCATCTCCTGCCTTATTTTTCTTCTTAGCACCTATTATTACCTGAAATGATCCGTAACATCAGAGATCTTGTCTGTCTCATTGACTACTGGGCCTTCAGAACCCCAAACGAGACCAGCACGTCTAATTGAGGGGATGAAGGACTGAGGACATCGAGCCCAGGGCTGCAGAGACAGGCCACATCAACACTTGACATGCAGAAACTGCACTGCCACCCTTTATTTCTTTACACATAACTTAGTTTTCCTTTTGGTCCTACTTTTTTCTACAAACACATTTTGGGACTTACATTTCCAGAAGACAGAGCAGAAGGAAATAACTGCAAATCATAATTCAGACCCAGGCACGAAACCTGAAAGTCATGTGAGGACACCTGACAGGTGGCTGCTTGTGTCATTTTGTTATGTGCTAGACCATAAGGGCAATGCTGTCAATCTGCCATGCCCGACGGAAAGTGTGTCATTTCAGTGGGGGTTTCAGAAATGTCATTTTTTAAAATCCCGGTTTATACAAGCCCCCCGCCATTTATCTTTGGGGAAAGTTCCAAAACTCCCAGAGGATGCCTGAAACCGCAGTGCACCAAACATACCTATGATAAAGTTTAATTTATAAACTGGGCACAGTAAGAGATTAGCAACAATAATATTAAAATAGAACAATTATAACATTACACTGTACTGAAAGTTACGTGACTGTGCTCTCTCTCTCTCTCTCTCTAGTACTTTCTCTAAGTATCTTACTCTACCGTACATAAGGTAACTGAAACTACAGGAACCACCGATAAGAAGGGACTTCTGTATAACAAGTCTGTTAAAATACTTCATATGAACCATCGCCATGTGTCCAACCAGTCCTTACTATTTCTTATGTGTAACTCAATACAGAGTGATCACAAAAATAATCAAAATGTGTCCAGCGTTGCACAAATACTTGTTGGCACACACTTTGTGCCAGGCCCTATTCTGAACACTTTGGATGCAGCAGCATTATTCCTGCCTTCAAGGAAGGCATATTTAAGAAGAGGTAAATAGAGAATAAAAAATAAATAAGAACTCTATCATATATATTTATGTATGAGCTGTTCGATGGTGATGAGTGCTATGAAGAAAAATGAAACAAGAGAGACCAGAAAGCAAGGGAGAGGGTGGTCCCAGGTGATCTCCGGCAGGCACTGGCAGCCTGGTGTTGGATGGATTTGTAGGCTGTAGTACCTACAAAAGTCCAAAACCTTTGCTCACAATTACAAAATCCTAAAAGCTTTGACAACCAAAAGCTCCCACCCCCATTAACTTGCTATAAGAAAAAACATTTTAGAGCAAAACTAGACCCGATTGACGTGAGGCTATTTATAGTCTTTAATTATCCCTCCTTGTGCTGTGAAAATTTAAGATGTATGACGATCTTTCATGCTGCCTGAGAACTCTGGTAGGGATATATGTAGTAGAAAGTATGTTCTATGCATTGCATTAACTCTCTAAAATCTGCTAAATTCTAAAATACCAAAGACAGCTGGTACCAAAGTTTTCAGATTAGAGATTATATACCTGCAAATGATTTTGGCTTTTTTACTCAAGCAAACTGGTAAAACATTAAAGGTGTTTGAACAAAGGGATATCATCTGGCTTATACTTTACTACGATTATTCTCACTACAGTTTTCAGACTTTAAGGAATTTGCAAATCAAATGACAAAATTTTTGTATATAACGGTGAAATAATTTATAAGCGTATAAAGCAACATATCCCTAAGTGAGACATCATAAGGCACAAAGGGAGTCTATCAGTGCAGACATGATGCAGAGGGCGATGGGATCATTACAGGTAATGGTAAATTGAGGGGTCCTGGCTCGGTGGTGGTGAGCAGGGACCTTGAGCCCACACTTTGACTCAAAGGGAGGAAAGGAGAGAGAGGGGAAGAAATGGAACTGCCAAGTTATAGAAGGTTTAAGACCTGAGCCATCTGTGTAAGCTATTCAAAGCTGGCATACACATGTCATCATTAATTTTAATTTTTAAAGTAATAAATACCTTTGCAAAAAGTGCAAATATTAGAAAGATTAGAAAAAGTCTCCCTTAATCCCACTCCTTGGAAATAACCACTAAGTTTCAACAGTGAAAAATCTCCATGTGCTCCATCTGAATGAAGTATGTGCACACATGCATTATGATTTTTGCCAAGTTCTGCCTCACACTGTGTATTCTTTGTACAGCAGTGACTTCCAGAGAAGGGGAACTTTGACTTACATTGTGATCAAGCTAAGAAAACCATTGTCAATATTTCTTAGAAGTAGTATATTTTAAAAATAAATAAAGACCCTAATACATTTGGTGAGTTTCTACGGAAAGCAATACATTAATTTATTTGGAATATGAGAAACAATAAAATATATAAGCCAAATCATGTACTCATTCTTTACTGCTTTTTCCTAAAAATGGAATAAATTTCTATCATTTCATTTAAAACCAAGTTTCATTTGTCCATTTATTGTGGACTACTTGATAGACAGACAGTCTAACTAAAAGAGGAGAAATGGAATGTTCCTAGCACAAAGAAATGATAAATGCTTCAGATGATGGAATCCTCAATTATCCTTACTTGAGTAATTCACATTGTATGCCTGTATCAAAACATCACATGTACCCTATAAACATATACAACTATTATGTACCCATAATAATTAAAGATAAATTTTTTAAATGCTAAAAAAAAAAAAAAAATTCTTGTGTTCTCATAGGTAACCATTGCTCTGGAGGCAGGGAGATGGGATAGAAGAGGAACCCTGTGCCTGAGCTCATCTCTGTCTCTAGTAACCAGTTTTTCTGAGCCCAACAGAAATGCCAAAAATAGTTGAAAATGCAGAAATGAAGTGTAGAGGAGAACACAGGTTAATTATTGATGCTGTTGGTCTAAATTCTATAGTTCAGGTCAAGCGAATAATAGATGAGCTTACCCATGGAGAGATATAAACAGAACAAGCTGGAGAATATAAAATAAAGATGATCCAAGAAAGGAAAGAAAGTAAAAAGAATCATTGAAATATGAGCAAAATTGGAACAATAATTTCCCAGGAAGGTGAAGGAAAAGAGGTTTAAGAAGGAGGTGCAAGTCTAGAATCATAAATTTACAAACAGATCAAGGAGATATGAACAGAAAAAGTTAGTAGAGTTATTTGTAGCACAGTTCTTGGTCTTTATTGTATGTAACTAGTACAGATATGATAGAACACTTGTCTAATAAATTGTACTAAATTGAATAACATTAACTGTATCTAGAAACAAGTGCTATCAAGAAAAAACAGGAATTTTCCGTTCTTTTCTTTGCCATGCACTAGTAATTCTGTGCTTTGTACAAAAGTAGAACTTTGTACCAGTACAAATTACAACTTTGCGCTAGTCTACTCTTTTTTTTTTTCTTTTAGAAAAAAAAGCTTATACTAATAAGCTCTAATCATTTTGTGGAGACAATTGCACACATTGACAGATTACAATCTCTTTTACTCATTAATTTGTTTTTGACCTGCTGAAAGGCAAGAGTAACTAAGTCTTTTTATCTACAAAAACATCTGAAGTATGAGGTGTCACATATGCCATGTAAAATAGATTGGACTAATGGAATCTCTGACAAAATAGCAATTTCTTCTGTTATTTTTCCTTTTCATTCTGAGTGTCTATGTGTGAAAAACAATGAAGACTGCCACAATGTATTAAACACTTGCAGAGATGAATTGGCAGAGTCATGTAGACTCCAAAAAGGTTTTGAGTTACTTAGGAGTGAAAACATCCAAGAACAAGGAGAGGAAATGAGTCATGGTGCAGAAAGAATAGCAGGCAAGAAATTGCTGGAAGAATAGTCTCTGTGACCCTCTATGCATTATGAATCAGAACCCCTAGTAATAAATGTTTAAAAGTATTTTGCCGTATATGTTGAACTACCAGTGTAAGCCATTAAAAGTTGACATAAAAATCCCATCATTATTTTTAATTATAAATGTCATAAATACTACTTTGTACATATGTGTGTGTATGTACATATTTTGTGAGAATAAATAAATAGATATCCTTGATTTGTCCATAACCAAAATGGAGGTGGGAACATGGGAGAAATTTTAAACGGATAAAGTAATCTTTTTCAGATGAAATCCTTAATAGATTCATTTATGAACTCTAAGCTCAGATACCAACATTCTAGTTGTATAAATGATAGAAATCATATTAAGTACAATAATGACTTCCATTTATTAAGTGCTTACTGTATGTCAGGCACCATGAAAGGTACTTAATTACATTACTATCAAAATCTGGAATAATTTGGCATATGGTTATCATTATGTTTATTTTGCAGATGAGGAAACTCAGTCAGGATGAAGGACAGTAAATTTCCTAGGGTCACACAATTTAGCAAGACATTTAAAAGCAGAAACTCTTTCCTCCTTCTTCAGCCTTCTATCCCAGACGTGAGAACACTACCTGGCACAATCACAGTCTCTGTAGCCCCGAAGTGCCATGAAAATATTTTAAATTAAAGATAATTAAAGTAAAACAATTCCAAATGTATATTTAAAAAATGATTGTCATAGGGAAAAATAAAAAGCAAAAATAAATAATAAAAAACAAAAAGCATCATAACTGTGTATTGAAGAAGATAATCATTTTTGGCTTTAATTTCACATGTTTTTAACAACTATTTCTGTGTAAAAACACTGAAATTTGCACTCCCTTCAAAACACATAATTATAGAAATTGAACATTGTTATTTAATAAAGAATATCACTCCTAATGAATGGCAGGGACTTTAGCTCATATAAACTAATAGTTGTAATAGAAATACAATTAGAAATCAATCAGTCTGTTCATTGTAGCTGCTCTGCATCTACAGAGTCCATTGTTTTATAGAGCTTATATTGTTTCTCTTGGTCCAAAAGATCTTATGTCTTCCACTGCCTTATGCTGAATCTCCAATCAAATAAAATGAGAGCTATCAGGAAAAATAAATAAAAAGAGAACGTGAAGAAAATAACAGATTATACAAAAACTATGACCCCTGAATCCACTGACTAAGAAACACTGCTGAATATTTTATGTCCTAAAAATTTTTAAGTTAGATGTGCTAGAGTGTAATTTCTTGGTTCCTCAGAACTTGTAGGAGTGATTTTAGGTGAAAGAATAGAAAAAGTAATAGACATTGCTATTTGGTTAGAGAGTCCATCCACCCAAACTGTCGAATATGACTTATTTGACAGTTTACATTCAGATGCTTTTGTATATAAAAAGAACCAGCTACTCTTGCCTCTCGGCAGGTCAAAAACAAATTGCTGCGGTAAAAAATATAGTGCTCTTGAATCACATGATGACGCAATTATTTTCCTTTTAATTCTTTTTCAATTTTTGTGAATTAATTTTTAAAATTCTCTAATACATGTCTTTCAAAATTATCTAATAATTGTTAATATTCTTTTTGGTAAAGAAAGAGCATATTTGTGCTAGAACCTTCCATGCCGAAAAATGTCCTTTTTCTCCTATAGCCCAACACACAGCATAGGGTGCAGCTTCATTTGAGCTCAATCGATATTTCTCAAGTGAAGATGGACACAAATAATCCACAGAGAGAGAGAGAGAAAGGGAGATGATAGAGATAGAGATATCTTTTGATTTAATACACCTTTATTATGATCCAGCTAATTGTCAGATCCTGAGCTATAATAAATACCACAGATGTAGTTATAGAGTAAACAAGGTGGCAGACTTTACAAAAGTCAAATATATTCACTTTCTAAAAGGTAGCTCTTGACTTTCCAAAGCCTTCAATGCCCAAAAAGAAGGATGCCTTAATGGCAGAAAGATTAGGGATTGGTTAACATTTGATATCATGAAGCCTTGATCTACGATCCTTCAAAGTCCACTATGAACATCTTTACTGTGTCTCTCTGCAAGGTTGGCCCAGTCTGAGATAGTTTTCTTTCACATACTTAAATATATACACAGTTTTTACTAATTTATAAGTTGATAGTAATAGAATTAGGCTTTTTCTAGCCCCCTTCCATGTAAATATTTGGTGTACTTATACAAATAAGGAAATCAGGATCTAGATACTTAGAAATTCTATAAAAGGAAGGTACGTTCGATTCAAGAAGGCAAGGCTCACTGAACAGTTTTTATTCTATTCTGGTCAATAATTAAAAGTTATGCCAAGGCTGCTTTTCTTTCTCTCTCATGATTGTATTTTTAAATCTCTTGTAATCGTCTATGTATTTCATTTTTTATGCAACCTCATACCAATTCCAAAGGGTAACTGGGAATTAAGTGCAGATTGGAATTTTATGTCTCATGCAGTTAGCCCAGTGAGAAAAAGGAGTCAGACACCATTATCTCTATCCATGTGAACCAGTCAGTAAGACTTTCTTATTGTCAGAAAACTATAACTAAAGTCACATAATGAGAATTAAATATCAGGGTGAATTTTTTCAAGCTTCAAAGTTTTACATTTAATAACAAAATGTCTGACACTTGCAAGCAATTATACAGTGCCTATAAATGACATTTTTGTACTTGTAATAAAAGTGTTTTAAGTACTTCCAGAGAACTTCTGTTACTAGTAAATTAAAACATTTATTTTACAAGCAGAAGCTGGACATTTCTAGAATGCCTTTTGAATATGTTTTCCTTTGGCATGGTCCTAAACCACAGAAGCAGCTCAGCTGGCTGAGAAAATGGCATCACTGGGCCTTTTGTATAATAGTCATTGTAGGTGATCTAAACACTGCTCAAGTAGCAGTTCAGAGATGCCCCAATTGAAGAGGGCTTGGGAGGTTAATTCTGTCATTACTGCGTTGACATGAGGCATGTTGCAGCCTTCAGCACAAAATGTTACTCGTAATCTTTTAATCCCAAATTAGGTCAATATTTTATCAAGTTAATCTAGCATGAAGATTAATTGTATTAGTTACACACACATATACATATGCAGGTTATTTGTTTTAGAAATACTTTTAATCAGAGAGCAAACCCTTGGTTACAATAGATGATTTTTCACTCCTTCTAAAACTATAGCATGTCTTTTAAAAATCATCCTTTCTCCAACAGTATTTATCTTTATAAAAGAGACATTTATTCTTTTCATTGATCTTTAGTCAAGACTGGTGTTAGAAAAAGGATAATGGTCCTATAATTACTTAGACAAAGACCATTTAGAAAAGCTATTTATGAAGAAATGACTTCAGATTGAAATGTTTTTAATAAAGTATGTCATTCTTTGGTCTCTTATTTCAATTTAATTCTACTGGTTTTCTTAAAATGTATAATTAGTCCTATAAAAAAGTCAATAGTTTTCATGTATTTACTTCTTTGTATCTCTAAGCACGTTTAAAAATATTATAACAAGGTTTATAAACTAGAATGGTCTTCTAGAAAGTTATCATATGTAGTTTTATTCAGTTATGCAAATTGGAATCAGGGTGTCTTTCTTTCTCCTTTCCCTTTTTAACCTAAAACTAGAGTTGAGGGGCTGGGAAGGTAGAAATATATTGATCCAAGTAGCATAAATCTGCTAACAAAGTCATTAGAGTGGACAACCGCCTTTCTCCCTGAGTTTCTTAGATAAGAACTATCTGGTAGTTTAAAATTCCCAGGCGTCATTCTGGGTAGTTTTGCAAGCCCCCTCTAAGTGTCAAGACAGAGTTCGTGCCCTGTTTCATCAATATCCAGTGACATTATCCAAGGGTCATGCCAATTATACAGATTTCACAGACAATGTTTGAGATTATTACAGTTCAAATTTTAACTCTCATCTTTAAATAGTGGTTTCTAGCATTCTTTGCTAGTGAAAAATGATAGGTAAGGATCCAGAAATATTTTCATATGCCTAGCCTTTTGAATTAACTAATAGATTAAAATCAAATCCTTCAAGTAAAAATACATAAACAACAATATCAGTATCAGATCCCTCTAAGAAGATGGTTGACTGAATTTGAGTTAAACTTCACCATTCTGAAGGTCAACCTTACAGTTATTATAAATTCGAGACAAGCTATGTTGAAGAAACATGCCAAAGAATTTTCTTTTTATTTTTCCACTGCCTACATCATAAATTCTTGCACAATAAAAATTATGAAAAACCCACTTCAGTTTTCTAAAAATCAGCCAAGAACATGATAAACATACGGGCATATGCACAAAAAATGAGTGTGATGCACACCTCCAGGGGAATGGACACACTTGAAGCTCGGACTTGGGGGGGAGAGAGGGTAACGGCATCATACGTAACCTAATCATCTGTACCCCCATAACATACTGAAATAAAAAAAAAAAAGGAAAAAAAACAAATATTTTAGGGAAGGATACTACAAAAATATGTCGAATGAAACCAAAAGACTTATACTGCACATGGGATTCATGCGAAAGGAGTAGATTTTAGCTGCTTCCCCCCAAAAAATAAACAAACAAAAAACTGGTAACTATGTGAGATGATGAACATTAATTTGGATTTTTGATCACAAGTATGTGGGATTTTAGAGTTGGAGGGGGGCTTAGGATTCCACTAGATTCATTTTTCTTAGAAGGAAAGGAAGACTTGGAGAAGGACACATCCAAAGTCATCCTTGTCCAGGCCTCCTGTCTCCCTCTGCTCCGTTCCACCTGCCATAACAAGGGATGGATGCGATGGCAGCTACATCTTAGGAAGATTACCTGAGCAGCCATGTGCAGGCTGCATGAAAGGAGAAAATCTTGGAGTGGGGAGGAGGAGGGAGGCTACAGCAGTAATGCAATCATGAGAACAATGGCAGCAAGACGCAAATGGAGGGAACAAATCTTCAGCATAGTTATCATGAATGTAATGCAATATTATCTTCCATAACTTCTTAACACAAAGTCAGCAGTAGCATCAGGAAATTGAGCAAAGCTTTTGATAACGCTGCTACTTTTTCATACCTTATCCATATCGCTCCATCCGTACTACTCCTCTCACGAGAGGTGACGATTGGTTCATTGCTGTTCCATCCAACATCTCCAACTTGATCTGGCATCTAAATGAAAATGATATCAAAAAATATGTGATAAGTGGAGAACCTGCATTTCTACAGAATTTTCCTTCAATTTTTCTCCTCTAAATGGGCATGTCAATCATATATGTACTTGCAGCTTGGAAGATGCCTTAAAGCAAATTATTTTTCCCCCCGGAAAAAAAAAAGTGACATTTTACAGCTGACTCAAAATCATGAAATGAGGTTGCAAAGGCACATCTACTGATTCATATTCATAAATGTATTAAAAGGGAGTTTACAGAAAGCTGACATGGTTCACACTCAAGAATTAAGTTTGAGAATTAAGCTCTGTGGTAGGCAAGATTTCAAGAAAAACCCTCCCTCAAGATCCTGACTCCTGGTATACACACATCTTCTCCCAATTATTCAATCAAACACTAATCTAGACACTGCTGTGAAGGTATTTTGCAGGTGTAATTTAGGTCCCAAATCAATTGACCTTAAACCATGGAGATTATCTGGGTGGGCTTGTCCCAATGACATGAGCCCTTTAAAAGTAAAACTTTTCTCCAGCTGGTTACAGAAGAAGTCAGAGATTTGAAGCATAAGAAGGGTCTGATGCACCACTGGTGGCTTTAAGATGAAGGGGAACCCAGTAAGGAAGGCAGGTCCCCATAGAGCCCCTTAGGCCCCAACTGACAGCTGACACGGAAACAGGGAGTTCAGTCCTACCACTGAGAGAACCGAATTCGCCAGCAGTCCCTGAGCTTGGAAGACGACCCTGGGACCCAGTTGAGAACTGCAGCCCCAGGCAACACTTGATTTCAGACCAGTGACACCCTGAGCAAAGACTATTCCATTGCCCAGACGTCCAACCTACAGAACTGTGAGCTAATAAATGGTCATAGTTTTATGTAAGTTCTTGGCAACGTGTCACACGGCAATAGACTACCAATGCAAGTTCCAAGCATTTACTTTTGAGTTTTCCCAGGGCCTTGACATCACATTCAACAGATAAACAGTCCCAAGAATACCTGCTTCCTAGTCTGAACATCTAACTCAGAAGACTGCTCTTCATACATGTGTTCACAAGTGCACGTGACTATTCTCGGTGCCATGTGGAAATACAAATTCAGCAAGAGACTTGGGAAAATTGGCAGATTCAGATTTCTGAAATTCAATTATAAGAAGTAAAGATCTTTGTTAAAGATTATGCAGAAGGCAGAAAAGTAATAAATGAAAGACTATACTGAGATAGATTTGTAGATAGATTTAAGGAATTTACATATATAGGTACAAATAGGGACATATCTCAATTATTTGGCCTATTTGAGCTTAAAGAAAACCCAAATTATGGCTACTCTTGTGTTAAGACAGGACACACACTCTACCTGACCTGGAGATATTTGCTGCTTTCATGAAAACGTGTAGCCAATGACGTCGCTCGCAGAATAAACCCTGCCAATCTCTCCACTTGCCACTCTCCGGCGCAGCACAGGCCGCTGTCCGGCATGGCGGGCAGCTGTTGGTGAGCAGCGGTCGGGCGGGAAGCACCTTCAGTGAGGAACATTGCTGAGGGGCCAAACCTGTGAGCTCGCAGAATGTTCACTTGTAAAACCAGACGTATGAGGACAACGTAATGTCTCTAGTAAGGATAAGTTCATTCAAAATAAAAAATGCATTCTAGGTATTAATAACTTAGAATACAAACTTAGAGTAGAACATAATAATGTCTCTACCTATGAAATCTGAAATGTAAAAAAAAGTCCCTTTAAAAATATACAATTTTATTTGTCGGTTATACCTCAATAAACCTAAAAAAAAGAGAAATATTGGGATTTTTTTTTTTTTTACAAAGAGCCCTCCTCACTCTCGGGCCATGACATGAGATCATTAGCAAAAAAAAAAAAAAAAAAATTATAACTTTGAATTCCTCTCTTAGGTGATTATAATTTTATTGGACTAATCTAAGATTATATTCTTTTTCCTTTCTCATAGTAAAATGATATTTTTCTGATATTATGATATGCTAGATAAAGGATCTCTTTTTCCAAATATTCATTAAAATCCAACCTAACCAAAAAAAAGGTTAACCAGATAAGGGGACCCTCCCAGTAAAATATGTATGTGTACACTTTTCATGAAATCCCTAAATCTGAGAACCACTGGACTGTCATTTCTGCTAATATGAAGGTCCGGTGGCTCCAAGTTGTCCCCAGTCACTTTGTACAACTTCATTCCCACACTCACCCTCCTCCCTCCTGAAGGATAGTGCTCATCACTGGGAAGCAGATTCATAAACAATAACTAATAAATGTGTACTTCACAGCCAAGAAAATTTAACTTAGCTATTAATAGATTCTTTAGGCAAGAATTAGGTCTTCCAACAGAGATATATCTCTTTTCTCCACAGACCTTTTTGCTGCATAAAACAGTAATCCTGGTGATGATAAAATGTCCCCCACTATAAAACAAAAGCGAACAAACTGTAGTGTTATTATGGAACATATAGAACACACTGGGGCAAAGGTGGAGAGTGAATTGGTATTCCTTAAGGTCCTTAGACATGCAGCTACTTAATACATAACAATTAAAAAACATATTCTCAACATATATTAATGTATACATATGAAACAAATGATTAATACCTGCGTTTTGAATAGAATAATATGGAGAGACTTTTGAGGCCATTTTTATTATTCACTGACTAACATTAAAACTACAACATTTCTGGCAGGGTGCGGTGGCTCGCTCCTGTAATCCTAGCACTCTGGGAGGCTGAGGCAGGAGGATCGCTTAAGGTCAGGAGTTGGAGTGCAGCCTGAGCAAGAGCGAGACCCCGTCTCTACAAAAAATAGAAAAAATTAGCAGCGGGGTGTAGCGGCTTGCACCTGTAGTCCCAGCTACTCAGGAGGCTGAGGCAGGAGGATCCCTTGAGCCCAGGAGTTTGAGGTTGCTGTGAGCTAGGCCGACGCCATGGCACTCTAGCCCAGGTGACAGAGTGAGATTCTGTCACCAAAACAAAAACAAAAAACTACAACATTTGAATTTGAATGTAAAGTATATTACTTTCCATATGTAGCTGTCTAAGTCTGTTGTCTGTTGCTTATAGGAGAATACCTGAACCTGGGTAATTTATAAAGAGAAAGGATTTATTTCTTACAGTTACGAAGGCCGAGAAGTCCAGGATCGAGGGGCTGCATCTGGCGAGGCCCTTCCTGCTGGCGGGGACTCCGCAGGTACCCGCGGCAGTGCAGGACGTCACATGGCGAGCCAAGGAAACTGTTCCAAACAGAAGCTATGCTTATTGTTATGACAATCGGCTAGTCCGTGGTCTCTTATAAAGACACTAACGCTACCCCCTGACAGGCTCCATCACCAGGGCATCAGAGCCCTCATGGCCCAATCACATCTTAAAAATTTCAAACCTACAGAAAATTTGCAAGAGTTGCAAATACACGCCCACACAACACCTTTACCTGGATTTACTGGTTGCTGACATTTTGTTGCACTTGAGTGCTCATGCTTTCTCTCTCGTCGTGTGTGTGTGCGTACACACATTCTTGTCTATAAATGCACACACACACACACACACACACACACACGTAGCTGAATCATTTAGGAGTTAGATGTGCATTCATAATCTTCTTCCTTAGTCTAGATCTTACCAAATGGCATGAATAAAATAACATTTTTTACTTCTATTTTAATACTTACATTGCCTTTCTCATGAAAATTGAACAGAGTTAATACAATATAATATTTATGAATTAAAGGAAATATTATCTTTTTCCCAGTTCCCACCGTCAAGTCACATTTTACTATTTTACTTCAACTAATGTCAATCCCTGGCTCCTGACTGCCGTCTTGCCTTCCCACCCCGCGCCCACGCCTGGAAGATGAGCCCGAAGTCCTGCGCGGTGGGGTCGGATCACGCCACTGTGCGCGCGGGGCCCACGGTTTCCCCGCTCGCTCGCGCGCCAACGCCTGTGCTCACGGCCACTGGCTCCGCGGGCTTCTCTGCTGCTGGCAGAAACAGGCTGCCGCTAAGATGGCAAAACTGTGTCTATAGTTCAGGCGCATACTTTGATCAACTGTACTGCTTCTTGTTTGAGATATAATAAACTGCACTTTCGATTAGGAAAATAAAAAAGCCTATGTTCTTAAATGGCCTATAGGACATTGGCTCCCTGGAGCCATTAACGTTCGGCCTGGGGACTCAGCGCCCCCTGTGACCTGTGCTTGGAACATTCTGCCCCCAGTATCCCCATGGCTCGCTCCCTCTGCCCTTTTAGATCTTGACCTAAATATTACCTTCTCATGGGGTCTTAGTCAACATTTTTAACACTGCTTTAAAAATCTGTTTAAAACTCTCTGTCCTTTTTCTCGCTTAATTTTTATCATAAGCACTTTCCCATATCTAATATATCATCCATTTCCTTTATCCACACGTACGCCCCGCCGGATAAATGTTTGTCTGTTTTGCTTAGGACGGCTGCTGAATTGCCAGTCCTGTAACGGTGCCTGCCACCGAAGCAGTACTCTATAGATGTTTATTTTAAAATAATAAATGAATGATACAAATAAAAATGAAACTAATATGTAATATTAGAAATTAATCATCTTTTCCCTCTATTAATTTCTTTAAGATAGTTATTAACAATATTTATGCCTCAATTGGATAAACATTTTGTGCTTTTCTGGCATTTTCCACTTATGTTAGCTTATTGACTGTATTAGTTTTCTGTTGCTGTATAATAACCCCAAAATGGAGTGGCTACACACAACGAGTGTTTATTATCTCAGTCCCTGTGACAGCAAATCTGGGTGCAGCTTAGCTGGTCCCCCTGATTCTACGTCTCTCACCACATCTCCCACGAGGTTGCAGGCAAGCTGTTGGCTGGGTCTGCAGTTCTCTCAAGGTTTATTAGGGGCTGAGGAATCCACTTTCAGGCTCATTTATGTAGTTGCTGGCTGCTCTGGGTTTGTTACCACATGGCCACTCTATGAGCTAAGTGTGCTTGTGACTTGGTAGCTGTTGATCTGAGAGAGAAAGAAAGCAAGCTAGAGAGGGCTTTTTAGATGGAAGTCACTATCTTTTATAACCTGATCTCACAAGTAACATCTCAGTCTAGCCCACGTGGAAGGGGAGGGGCTTGCACAGGTGTGAGTGCCAAGAGCCAGGGATCTCTGGAGGCCATCGGAGGCTGCCTAAAGCATGGACCATTTTACAGATACAAAAGTTGAAATCTAGAGATATTCATGTTTCCCACGTTACACAGTTAAAATTAAAATAGATTCCCTGTGAAGTATCCTTTAAGGATTATTTATAATTTAAATGTAAATATAATATAATAATTCTCAAAAAGTCAAGAAATACATTTTTGCCTTGCTATGTACCAGACTGTATTAAGTACTTTATATCGGTCATCATGTTTTATCCATAAAACAACCCTATATGGTAGGAATACATTTTACGGATAAGAAAAATGAAGAATAGAGAATTAAAATAAACTTCTCAGGGTCACACAGCTAAAAAGTGTCAGGGCTAGCATGGAAACCCGAGAGGTTGGCTTCATGACCATACTCTATACCGCATGCCTCTTACAAATATACAACCTAGAATTGAACGGCTATCTTAAATTCATGAAAATTCATTTTGTAACTCTTTTTTAAACTTAAAACAAGAGAGTTTCGGTGTTATTAATATTTTGAAGTTTGTCTGGTAAGGAAACTCACACTAAAGGCAAAAACACCTCGGATTAAAAATTATGTACATTGTGTGTACTGATAAGCCGTGAAAAAATAAAAGGACAGGCATGTGTTTGTGGTCAGACTGGGTCTGGAGAGAATGTCTAAAATGCTGAGTGTGCTATTCTGGGATGAATATTGCTTCCCTCTTCCAAAGGAGTAAGAAAGCCACACACAGAGAATGCCACGCAGTACATGGGAAATACTTGTCCTCCTCTCCTGTTTCTTTCTGGTTTATAAAAGTTCCTCTTCCAAATGGCAATAAGTCACTTCAGAGAATGCCGTTTCTAAAGGATGATGGCCCTTCTTGAGCAGTGACGCGCTTACGGCAGGCACGCAGTAATCCCCAGAAATGTACTGCCTGGAGTGTCTTATTGCTTAATTAGAGCTGGCACTGGGCCACCGCTTCTCGGCCTTGGACTAGTGCAGCAGCACTGGGAGGAGACACAGGTATAAGAAGTGCTACTTCAGGAGGACATAAAGTAATGGCACAATGCCAGCCTACGGAAAGCCAAACACTCCCCCTACCACAGTGAAATGTCGAAATGCCTGGTTTCACTGTAGCCAGAGATTAAACCCATCACTGTGTCCATGGCCAGGGTTTCAACATGATCTCTGTTGTTCTAAAAGGATTTCTAACCCTCACTCACAGGACCACAGGCCATAAAAGCACCCAATAATTTGGAAGATATCACAAACAGTTAATTGTAGGAGTCCAGAAGCTGTATGTTGAAGAATTTTAGATCAAGATCACAGACTAGCCAATTATTATAACTTTTCCAAACAGAAGGAGGAAGTCATCATTATAATTACATAAACACATTCACTTACTTCCTTGAGCAACCTACTATCTTTTGAAAAAAAATTACTACATTTTATCAAAGAGCAAATGGCTAGTTCACACCAAGTACATGATAAAACTCAGAGACTCCAGCTCAAGCCCACCCAGCTCTCCCACCTGCTCAAGGGGCTTCTGGAGATGTTTTACAAGCATGAGCAACAACTTATACACACAGCAAGTTTGACTTTTTCATATTCCCTACGTTAGTAACTTTCCGGTACTGAGACACTCTCGCTGGGGGTACAGCGACCTATTAACTGGACCTTTTGTTCTTTCCTCAGTGATGTTTCTGCCTTGCCTAGAGCATCCATGAAGAATGAGGCAAGCTCCTTAATTTAAACTCTTGTCACCATAGAATATCAACTCTGTCCATTGACAAAACAGACCACAAGAGCAAACCTTTGTGCTTACGATCAACGTCAATGGAAAAAACATATACGGTTATTCTTTATAAACAACCTTTTCCAATCATCTGATATTAATAGCTGCACTCTTCTTTCAAGATCAGGGCTCTTTCTAAACCAACAAATTGTTGAATACCCAGTAAGTTCTCATGGACAATAAACTAGCCCTCCCGACCAGTAACAATGTACCTAGAGGCCTCACATCTGAAAGACGTCATTACTGGCAGTCAAGACCAGCTACATAATATGTGGGTGCAGGGCAACAGGAGGCCCCACTGGGTGCAGAGTTCTGTGGTATTGCATGTGTATCACCCCGCCAGAAGCTGGCCCTGCAGGAAGTCTAAAATGCAATATGTGAAATGCAGTTAAATACATATGCTCAATAGCACTATTACATAGGGAGTTTTTCATATACCAAGGTAGCCTGTTAATTTAGTCCTTGTTAGTCAATTCAGCAAAACAAACAAAAGCATCTTCCATCAAACTCCTATTGCACCAACCAAACCACCCATATCTTACAACAGGAAAAGTCATCCTCAGATAGTTTGTGCTCACACCCTGTTGGCAAGGCTGGTCAACGTTCTGAAACTAAAATAAGAATTTTCATATATGTATAATTATGAAGGCACTGTAGTCTGCTAAAGAGAAAGGGTCACCTTTTAAAACTGACAGGCAGAGGTAAGTAAGGAAATAGGGTGTGGGGTGGGGGAGTGGGGAGGAGTCCATGTAACCATTAATGGAGGAATTTGGCAGAGTCAGCCTCTGGTTCCGGGTGAGTCTTTCATGCCATTTGTAATTTAACTTCGAGTTTGGAATTTAGTGTTCCTAATCCTGATATCCAGAAATACCACAAACATCCACGGGCATTTCTGTTTTTCTTTAACAGTGTTTATTTCTCCACCATGTGGAACTGGGAAAACAGTTGACATCAGTCTTGACGGGTGGGAGTGGCGGGTTAGAGTCTCCTGGTGGAGAGAAGTGCAGAGCCGCGATGCCACAGGCTGAGTGAGCTCAGAGCTAGTGTCTGCCCAGCAAGCACTGGAGTTAGATTTATGTGCTGAGAAATCAAGTCATCATTGATGTTCCAGGCAAGTGTCTCCAAAGCTTGGATTTTACTGAATCATATCAAATGAGGGAGAAGAAACAGATGTATCTTCCCAACTGGGAGGAAGAAAGACAGTGTCATACAGCTCAGAAAGAAACTATGTATATGCTCAATTACACTCCCATGCCTTTTCACGTATATCTAGAATATGCAGTTTATTCCCATGTTTAGGTATTATTTGATAGTCTGTCAGCTTGGGAAAAAAATTGACTGTTCCTAAAAATGTAATCATGGAATAGAATTATAACTTGTTTGTTGAGATGACTTTTGTTTATCTCCTTGAGTTATTGAGCTCTTCCTATACTGCCAGTGTCGGTGACTCATTCCACTCTCTTACCTCTATCCAACCATGCAGTCAGGAAAAGCTCAGGAAAATATCTTCGTCTTGTTTATTTAGCACAAAATACTACTTTCTCCCTTTAGCATTTTCTTCGATAATTTCCCCATATATTGAGGGCATTCACAAGCCTTGGGACATAATACTTTTTCATTGAATAAGTCATGTATGATTCCCCTGTATGTGAGAAAGCATTATTATTGCTTCTCATTTTTAGGTCCAAGTTTAGGGTTTATCATTTATTTGCAGAAGGAAAATTTTTATCTTTAAAAACAGAGCCAAAGACACCCAACATTATAAAATGAGAATATTGTGCTCTTGTCCCTGACCCTCATGGACTGTGGTTGTCCTTAGAGTAAGACCAGAGGAGGGCCGTGTGAATCGCGTTTCTCCATCCCCTACTTAGCAACCTTTTTATGCATAGAGCTTCCCTCTACATTCATTTTTAACCACATGGTCTGCAAGTTTGGAGGGAACGATATGCAGCTCTAGAAATCAAGAGTAAAATGTAAAATCCCCTTCTATAATGCTGTAAATCTAATTCTCTCTTATTCCTACTAATTCCACTGCTTACTTACACATAGAAAATGTCCTTTTACCATTCCTTCCTTCCTTCCCTCTCTCCCTCCTTTCTCCAGGCCTTTTATCTTTTCCTTCCTTCTATCCTTTCCTTCCTTCCTTCCTTCTCTCCTTCCTTCCCTCCTTCCTTCTTTCCTTCCAATTATCATTAAATTGTTGTGCAAACCAGCGTCACTAGAGATCACCACGGGACTTCCTAGGGCCATTCTGACTTGCACCCGGGCATCTAGGAAGGTGCCGATGGGGTAAACACAAAGCTGGACATTGTTTGCGTTCTCCTTTGATTGATGGGGTGATTTGGTTGCTTGCATGCTCTTTACTTATTTAACATCCAGAAAGTCAACCACTAATAAAAGACATGTTTAATTAGATGTCAATGAAATAAGCTGAATTCACGCAGCCATAAATTTAAATTGGCAACTCTAACTTTAGATTTCTTAAATGGTTTAGACAACTATTTTGTTCAGGCGATAATATTTCAGTACATGTTCTGTCTTACATTACTACTTCAAAATGAAAATGAGTAAAGGATTCCTTTTCCAGAGTAGCCATAAATTAATGCTTTTTTTTTCCCTTAAAAGGCTTATGGAAAAAATAGTCTGAACCTTCTGATTTATTTCTCTTTTTCCCTCTGTCTCTCACAGTTAGAAACCGATTGCTTGTTATCTTTGTTTTTGTAGTAGGACCACATCCTCGCTGCATTTCTCCAGCCGTGCTAACACTTTCAGAGATCCTTCATCCGAAAGAACACGAACACGTTCAGTTCTTTCTGTCTTCCTTCTTTTATGTGTGCTACTGGATTTCTGAATTCCAATTGGAACCATAGGACCAGATGTGTTGAAATATATTCAGTTTTTTTAAAAAAAGAAAAAAGAACACTACGTATATCCATCATCTTTTCTCAAATTGACATGAATTTAGAGAATCCTGTTAATAATTTTAGAAAATTGTGATTGAAATATTCCAGAAATATAGAAGTGTTTTCTATTATCTAAAGATTTTAGTTTTCATGCAATATTTGATCTACTTTACATTTCATTCACTAAAAAAGGACTTATCTGTTATTCTTTGCATAGATATTGTCAGTTTGAGATACTTGCCCTTAGTAAAAATGCAACAAGAATGGCTAAGTAATTTATAGGGCCCAGAGCAAAATAAAAATGTGAGGCCTTTTGTTCAAAAGTTATTAAGAATTTCAAGACAGTTACAGGGGAGCATTAAATCAAGCACAGGGCCCTTTTGAGTGAAGGTCTTATGTAGCAGCACGAGTCAGACACCCATGGACAGTGGCTCTGGTGGTGGCATATTCCGCCTACTTCTAAGTCTTACGCTCTATAATCACATTTCCTGCCACCGATCTGTACTAGAGACATGCAAACCTCAACAAGTTTGGAGCTTTTATTTCTATTTCTAGGTATCAAGTCGATATATGTTTTCATAAATTACATTGGTTAGAAAACTAATATTTTTTTTAACATTTTTTGAGCTTTTGGGTGTCAGCCAGGTTGGTTAAAAAAAACCAAACTCCGTAGGTGATGAAAACCCCAATTACCCTGATTTTATTAATTCATATTGTGTGCCTGTATTAAAACATCACAGGTACTCTATAAATATATACAACTATTATGTTCCAATAGTAATTAAAACAATTTAAAAAAAAATAATAAAACCTAAAAAAACTCAGTAATATTTTTCTAAGATAGAAGAATACTAGTACCTCATGTGAACATATTGGTGATTGGGGTGAGGGAGAGGTTGGGATTTACTCATCTCATTTGGAATACTTCTCTCACCTCTAAGTTCACATGAATTGATTTTGGCAAAATACAAATTTTTGGTGGGGAAAGAAAAATAGGATTCACAAAATAATAACCTCAACTCTAACCAATAAGCCACACAGTCATTCACTCAGTCAGTCAGTCTGGTCATCATCAGTCAGCAATTTTGTTTGTTTGTTTTGAGACAGGGTCTCACTCTGTTGCCCTGGCTCATGTGCAGTGGGGTCAGCAGAGCTCACAGCAACCTCCAACTCCTGGGCTCAAGTGATCCTCCTGCCTCAGCCTCCCAAGTAGCTGGGACCACAGGTGCGCACCACCACGCCCGGCTAATTTTTTATTCTTTGTAGAGACGGGGGTCTCACCATTGCCCAGGCTATCACTCAGCACTTGTATCCCTCTGTTTTGCACCTGCAGAGAGAAGGGGTTGCAAAAATAGAAAGGGAGATATAGTCCATAAGGCAAATGCTGCCATCTAGGGAGACGCAGAGGAGAACACACTGACAGTGGTCATTTTTCAAGTAAAATTCCAACACAAATAAAAGCTTTTAGACAGTGAGTAGGAAAAGTTTCCAAGAAGAGATCATCCTTTCAGAGAAATCAGCATTTTGTAAAAAGGTGCCAGTAAAAATTCATCTAATTTGAGATGATAGATTGCTATACTAATAATTATATACAGCAGGGAACTTCCCAAGAGATTTTTTTTTAATGTTTAAACAGGAACCTTTAAAGATGATTTTCCTAAGCCTGTTAGGAAAATAACTGTACGACAGCTAGTTGTTTTACCTGCCTAAAAAGTAAATGAGTACATAGCTTCGTTTCTGATTCATCTTGTTTAAACTAACAAAAAAAGCACGAGAATATTGAATTATTTGTAATATATTGGTCAGCTTACCTTGTTTTCATGGTACAGTGAAAAGAAATGATGTTTACTCTCAGAGTGGCTTTAAAAGAGTATGAATTGCAAAATTCGAACAGACAGACAAACACAGAGAATTTGCTAAAACAAAGAAGATACTCAAAACATCAAATGAAAAGGCAGGGATCTAGCCTGTGTCCATATATTACATGTGCAGATGTTCAAACAACTCATTTTTTTAAAATGAATGTGCATGCTGAGGCGGCAATACCCAAATCTACTCAGATAGATATGTCCCAAAACATTTCTAGTAACTTATTTGAGTATACATTGCCTGCATTACTACAAAACAATTAAATTCTTATTTTAAAAAATATCCTAAATCATCTTACAATCCAAGCATTAGGAACTGAAACAGGCTATACAGTCCCCTTTTTCAGCTACTCGGGATTTGTGTCTGTGGAAGTTCTGAAATTTAAGATTATATCATAAATTTCAAATTTTTCTGAGCTATAAACTTAC
>NW_012150396.1:2794248-2820242 GCF_000956105.1 Propithecus coquereli | reverse complement strand
TAGCTACTCCTTCCTGCTCTGATGGAAGTATTAAGAGATAAGTTTTAATTTTTCAATGATTTGTGAAGCTGTAACAGGTGAATATCAAGGTGGTGATTGGAAAATTTATTAGGTTTCTCAAAAACACTTAAATTCTTCAGAGAATCACTCATTATTAGGGGTTGCAAGTCAAAACCACGATGAGATACCATAAAAAAGTTCCAGAAATAGAGGCGATGGTTACACGGCAATGTGAATACAGTAGTCCCTGCTTAGCTGCAGTTTTGCCTTCCACGGCTTCAGTTACCCACGGTTTCTGTTACCTAGAGAGAACCTCAGTCTAAAAATATGAAATGGTAAATTCCAGCAACAAACAATTCATAAGTTTTAAACTGTACACCATTCTGAGTCGACTAATGAAATGTTGCTCCATCCCACTCAGTCCTGCCCAAACGTGAATCATCCCTTTGTCCCTTTGGTCACTTAGTAGCCAGCTCATTCATCAGACAGCCTGTTGCAGCATCGCAGTGCTTGTGCGCCAGCGACCCTTATTTCACTTAACGATGGCCCCAAAGCATGAGTAGTGATGCTGGCACCTTGAATATGCCAAAGAAAAGACACGAAGTGCTTCCTTTAAGTGAAAGGTGAAAGTTCTCAGCTTAATAAAGAAAGAAAGAAAAATCACATTAATCGTATACTGAGGTTGCCAAGATGTATGATAAGAACGAATATTCCATCAGTGAAATTGTGCAGAACGGAAAAGAAATTTGTGCATAGTATACAGTAGGTAGGGTTCGGTACTTTCCTCGGTTTCTGGCGTGCCCTGGGGGTCTTGGAACGTATCCCCTGTGACAAGGGGGGGACTACTGTATACTTAATGGCACTGAATTGTACACTTAAAAACAGTAAATTTTATGTTATATTTTATGACATACACATAAAAAGTCTTGCACAGGTGGTAATGGAGTTCTACGGGTTGCAAGTGCATTGGGAACCAGGAAGGGCAGGCGAGTGACGAGAAAAGGGGGGTGAGGATACAATACACCATCTCCCTTAACACTGTTTCAAAACACATATGCAAAAAGTTATTTGCCTACTACATAATTTGAATAAAGTACACCCCTAAATACACATTAATAGTATGGAATAAATTTCTTATCCCTACTGTAATTTATCATCCATGGATGTCAGAAAAAATCACATCCACTTTTGGCAGCAGAAGGCAGACAAAATCAAACAATGCATTTGGGGTGATGGTTTTTATTAGGATATTATTCTTTGAGTTATTTATCTGAAGAATGTAACACTAGTTAGCTTTCTTTAAAAGTCACTGTATGGCAAAATCTAAAAATGATAGAGCATGCTTAGCAGAAATTTTGTATTCTTCATTATGTCATCTTAGGAATTTAATACCAAGATTCATGTGTACAAAGCAATTTCTTCCAAAAACAATCTTGTATGAGAAAGTTTAACAACTTGAGGTGGACTGGTATCAGTATTTCTACAAAAGTAAATATAAAAATGCAAAATATTATGACGTATCCATGTCAGAAACTTCAAAAGTTGTACACCCATATGGTGCTCAATAAAAAGCTATTAAATCAGCATCTTAATATCTGACATTTAATTGGCCAGCATGCCCGCCTACTGTTGACATCTATCTGGTTATGAATTAATCCAAGGAAGTGTGACATAAATTCAATGTCAATATCCTTATATAAAAGTCACTAAATTTAAATTCACTAAGTTTATATTTTCCTTTTCAACACCCCTTTATTTCTTCTGTTTATTATTTCTACACATATTGATTTAGGTCCAGAATCTGAAAACCTAAAATAAATCATGCCAGATAAAAATAAACTTGAATTTCAGTCCAATTGAGGAAGGACTCAATTGTATTTACACATCTTTAAAATTCACCAGGATTAATATTATATAATGTATAATTATTTTTAATGTAAGACCAAAGACAATTGTGGAAGCTGATAGATTTTTCTGAACCCAATATATAAATATTAAGCATCTATTATATATGGGAGTGTAGATCCAAATCCTTAATTTCTGTTTAAAACAACTCTAATGCAGACTGATTAAATGATTAAGAAGTACCAAAGAAGAACTACTGAAGTAATATTTCCTAGGTTCAAATCCTGGCTTTTCCATTTATTGTACGGCCCTGGGCAACTCATTTTACTTTCTTTGCCCAGTTTCCTCCTCTATAAGATGGAAATAATAACATACTGCCTTCACAGGACAGTATCGTTGTGAAGAGTCAATAAAGGACTTGCAACAGTAGAATAATCAGTAAATATTGATTTGATATTATGTTCCTATTATTATCAGTCCTTCGTTCAAAAATAAGAAAATTAAGACTAAAAAGGTCGTTTTACTCACCAATATTAAACTTGCAGTAAAATGTGAGATTGGATTCTAATGCTGTACTAAATCTTGATATGCTGGAGGAAAAATATTTCATCACTGGAAGATTACAGTTATTAAAATTATATTAATGGCATTTAGGTAGAAACATAAAAAGTATAACAGTTGTTGCTTCTACTTAGCATTACAATAATAAATTTTTATTGGGGAAAAAGATTAATAAAATTTCAAAATCAAGACATCTTTCTTCATGCTAACAGCCAAACTATATAAGGACATTTTTTGGTAATTGTTCATATATTTTAAGGTCTTTTCCTTTGTAATATTCTTTGTAATTATTCAGGCACTTTAACCAAAAGCCAATTTTATGGTAAATAACAACAAACAGATGATGTTCTGGTTTGGTGTGTAAAATATTTGTTGGTTAGTATAAGAATGAAATCTTAGGAACAATCTCCTCAGTTATAAGACATGCAGGTTTTGTTGTTGATAAAGATCTGATGTCCTCCGTACGTTTTATGAAGTTTAGTATAAGCCAAATATATTTTAAACCTTCAAGAGTTTTTCTATTTAAACAATATGTTTCACTTACATATTACTAATTAAAATTAAAAAATATTGGGAGGATTTTAGGGTAAAAATTTAAAGAAAATAAATAAAGATATACTACCATAAATAGATTGGTTGAAACTTTTACAAAGAAAAGCAAATTTATCCTTACTCGGGGCTGTTTCCTAATGCTGTTTTCTTATGTGATTGACTGATGTTTTGTTCTGCTTGTTTCTGTGCTATGCAAGTTTAATATTTGTTTTCTATCTATCATGATCTTGTTCTCCTCCTCCATGATAAACTTTGCATTCTGCTAATAGTATCAGTTACAAAAAATTAACCAAGCTAACTTTTATTGGCTTGTTTTCCTGGACTACAAACATGATGAGATGAGATGCACCCCTGACCCCCTAACCCATCAAGTCATGTCATATGACTGCAGCGATTGGAATCTATGGAAAGGTCTGTTGTCAAGGCATTGTTTAAAAACTAGATGAAGAAATATCTCTCACCTACCAAGATAGCATTGTGAGTGACGCTATTGCTCAGAATCTGGGCTAACATTTAGTGTTTTGTTTTTGTTTTTTAAAACTTTGTTAAGGTGATTTTTGTAGTTGTCTAAAATTTAAAACTTCTTTATAAATTCATATAAGGTTTTATTTTCTTTTTCTCCCTGTACTTTTCATTTTCACCAAAGGTCCTTTTATAGAAAAAGTAAATGAGCTTTTCTATATTCAAATAGAAAATTCTTTAGACATCTGGGTCAGGGGTTTGTGAGAAGGGAAGGAAGAAAGCAGATAAAATATCCCAACTCCAAAAATCATCTAAACTGAGGTAGAAAGTAGCAGCAGGAAATTAATACCAGGTTGTAAAAGAAAAAAATGCTAATATAATGAAGCAAATGTTGAGCCAGATGCTACATATGAATGAGCCCCTCTTCTGGAACATGCTGGTCACTTTTATAATATCCAAGTGGCCCAGTCAGAGCTGATGCCTTTCCCAAAGTTCCCGCCTGGAACTCATGGTAGCTGACTTTTTCATGGGATTTAGCTTAAGAAAACTTTAGACTTGCAAGAAAACACCATATTTCTGTTTTGTATTTGTCAAAAGTGATGGAATTTTTTCCAATCAACGCATTTTACTTTAAAAGCTGAGTTTTTTCATTTTTATATGGTTATATTTTGCTCATGAACAAAGACTTGTTCTTCCATAGACCACAAAAAGACATAACTATATTTCAATATGCTTTCAAGCAAAAACTTAGTTGTAACAGTTGGAAACATGAATATTTGCAACATTTATCTGCCTGTCCATGCAGACACAGTACAAACTGAAAGAAAAATACCAAAATTCACTTTAGATACCTATTAATCAACTAATTTTCTATAGGCATAATTGCCTACTTAGAATATCTGGTAAATGTACTCTAACTTTGGAAACAGTAGTTAAAAACAGGATAACAAAAGAGAAGCTAAACAGTTTTGGGGGGAAACCCCATTATTAGAATGGAACATGATAATATTGATTTAAATTGCTTCATAGAAAGACTGTAACTAGACTGAAAAGTAACCCAGTAATTTCAACAACATTGTTAAATCATTAGCAAATTACTTTGGGGAACTTCATGACATGAACTATAAGAGAAGCCTGTTCGGAATTCACTGGCACGCAAAGCATATGTATACTTGCACGCCTTCAACCCAAGCTTATTAAGATCTACCATCATATGTTTTCAAATATACTACACAAACCCGTCAAGGGCCAAGGCCGAGGCCAGATGTGGTATTTTATCTGTATTCTACCCCTTCTCTGCTTCCTGGCTAGCATTTCACTGACTGCAGTACACACAGTTTAGCACACACTAAGTGCCAAATAATTGTTGACAAACAGAACACATATACCCCTTTGTACATAATATATGGTATCATGAAATATATATATTTCAAGCATTAAAAATATACATCAAATTAAGATAAGAGAGAACAAAGGGGCAAATAAAACACATTGTTTTTTCCTTTCACAGAATTTGTCCGGTATTGAATGTGCAAAATAAACTATTTCAAGCAGAATATACCTAGAACACAAAATTTTCTAATCATGGAAATGAGAGATACTTTCAAGTTCATGGAAGTAACTAAAGATAGATTCCCAAAGACATCTGATCTCTTTTTTTTCACCACCTCATCAAAAATACAGCACTTAAAATTACTCAGAAAAGCATTGTGGCAGTATGTTGCTCCAAAATGTTGCCAGTTAGAAAATGCATTTTAACATCAAATGGTCCTTCATTTCCCCAGGCTTCCTTCATCATTAAAAAATACTTGTGCAGTCTGATGCATTTTTCCAGAGAGCAATGAATAGGTTAGATCAGCACTCGACTATATCCACTGACATACAGACTGACTGATGGAAACTTCTAACAGCCTTAAGACTTTAAGCCTTGGTACAAGGGTTTACATCAGACCCTTCAGAGAAGAGGAAAGCCACTTAATCCTAGAAACTTGCTAAACTTCCTACAAGACAAACCAGAGATTTTGTGTATTCTATTAAATCCAAAAAAAAAAAAAAGTAAAATAAGGCTTTTATATCTCTATGTGTTCATATTTCTTTTTTTCTTTCTGTATAATTGTGTATCGGGAAAAACAAGTGCTTAAGATTGGTGGCAAGTGGCACCCTGATTTCACTCTGTACAATGCATCATTCGTCCTATTAAGTGCTACTGCTTGCTTGGGTCCCTGACAATAATTGCTACCACTTCATTCTAAAATGATGTGCAGGTTTAAAAAAAATAGAAGAGAGACAGAGAAAAAGAGAGAGAGAATACCAAAGAACACTATGCTCATCCTTCTAAAAGCAAATTCAAAGGTTTCATAATTTAAATAGAAAGTGACTGGAGCTCACATTTGCCCACGTGCTTTTTATTAAATTATTGAAAGCTTTTTTTTATCTCTCTGCATTTTTTAATTCTCAACTCCAATGTATATTTTCTATGATTTTGTACTGAATGAGAAAAAACTCCCAAAAGATTGCATACCAAAAAGCAGAGCCTCCTGTTCTCTGAGATTGATGTATGTTTATGAGGAAATCCAGCATGCAATTTTCAAAACCTGCAGGTTCAATGTAAGTTAAACCATGTGGCCTCTACTCAAATCATCCCTTCCTTTCAAAATCACTCATCGGAGCTCCCAACTGCCCTCTTCCCGTGAATCTTTCTGCTCTGGTCTGCTCCCACCAGGCCCCAGCTCTGCAGCAGGGGGCTCGCTGTGGGTGGAGGATTCACCAGGCCCCCCGTGCCTCCCCTCGTCACCGAGGCACCACTGCGAAGCCTTCACAAACACTGTGCTTCGTTTGTTTGTCTTTTACTCTTCTTTATTTTGGATAAGAAATTTATAAATAAAAAAGAAAACTTTTTTTAAAAAATATAGAGCGTGTTTTAAGTGTGCATTAGAATCTCCTGGGGGGCTTAATACAGATTCTTTGTGTAGGAAGGAAAAAATACAGATTCCTGGCTTCATTCTAAAACTGTTTAATCAGAACATCGAAGGGATTCGCATTTTAAATCAGAGAGCTCCTTATCATGGCACTAATATAATTTTTATGTTATTGCAAGACTGAGGAAAATACTCCTAAAAGGACATAGCTCTTTCCATAACAAAATATATATTTCGAAAGTGTACATTGCTGAATAAATTAGAATCAAAGACTCACTCAGCCTGAAGCAGACGTTAAAATGTTAAGCTATACAATATGTCATCAGTAAATTTTTTTAAAAAAAGAAAAAGAAATTTTACTAGAAAATGCAGCTTTTGTTTTATTACCTGATTTTTAAATATAGTCATGTAGGATCGTGTGAAGTCTGAGGGTCATATGTCATCATTTGAAGATGACGACACCTGACCTTAAGTCTCAGACAAGAGAAATCAAACGCACCTTAGGTGAAGAATGAGCTGTCCATTTGGGAAGTATTTTTCTGTTGGTTCATTTTCACTCTGCCTAGGCCTCCTTTATCTGGGGATTTGCACAGGATCCTGCTGGAGGGTCTCAGAGTTGTTAAGTGACAATCTAAAAGGCAATTTGGGATTAGCCAGTTTAACCAGGTGAGCGGAGGGTTTCGGTTTGATTGGGGAAGCAAGCGGCAGCTTGGCCGGAAGTAAGGCCGGCGAGGAGGCTGAAGGGCTTTGCTGCGCCTCCCAGACCCGCGTCCCCGTGGGTGCGGTGGCCCCGCGCAGGGGGGGAATTAACTGCGCCCCAGCGCGTGTCGCTCACGCCCGCTCCCCGCCTAGGAGCCGGCGCTCCAGCAGCATTAATATTCGATGACACTCTCCCGTGTATTCATTAGCACTGTCTAGGGGAGCCTGTCATGGAATATTATGAGCTAATCACTGCGAAATCGTGTTGCAGAAAGGCGCACGTTCAGAAGGATCCTAGCAGAAATCAGGACCCTGCAGGGTGCTCTGTCTTGCGCATTATTTCTCAAATAGCAGAATGCATTTGCTTTGTCCCTCCTGAGACTGCAATGTCTTCCTCAGCAGCAGAAAAAGGGAAGGAAAGCTTATGATGAAAGTCTTTATGTTTGTGTAGGAAGAGCTATTTCTCTCCCCCAAAGCCTGCGTTCCCAGAGTGTGCCCGTCCCCCCAGGGACTCACGCAGGACCATGTTCGGAGAGACAGCAAGTCCCCCTGCTCCACAGTGGGGTTCAGGGATCCCACTGCCAGCATCACCTGTGAGCCTGTGAGACACGCAGTATCCCGGGCCTTACCTGGACCTACTGAATCCGAATCCGCATGGGAACTAGGTTCTCTTGTGGTTCACGCGCACATTCAGGTTTGTGATGCTCTGCTCTAGAAAGCTGCAGCAGGTGAGCATGACAGGTAGAGATACGGTCCATGAGCTCCAGAGCACATTTCAGATTTTATTTTGTAGATGAAGGGGGATAAAGGAAGATTTTGAACCTGGGAGTTATTTTAGAAAAAGTAATAAGATATTTCATATTAAAATTTGGAAATATATATCTATATATGCATATATGGATAGAAATCTTATATTTAATAAAAACAATTAGAATCCTAGTGAGGATTTACTTGACAGCCTTGTAGAATAAGTGATTTAAGAAGTATTTAAATTTCATACCTTATCCTATATTTTCTTTAATGCTAATAATTTCTAAAGAGTATCAGGGCTCCTTGCTTCGAGTTTCCAGGAAGCAAAGTGGTCCCAGGAGTGTAATTCTTGGGCAACATTTTATCAAATAGCAATTCAACAAAGGCTCGCTTCCCAGATGACGAGGTCACATGTCAACCTAGTTACCATCTAAAGGAACCTAATGCAGCCTTATGACAGCGTCATGAAAAGCATGAAGTAAAATGGAAAATGGAAAAGTTGGAGAGAATTTGCAAGTAAAACAGAGAGAGACAGAGACAGGGAGAAAGAGATTTTGACAGAAAAAGAGGACTAGGAAACATATAGGTGTCCTCTACTATCCAAATTCTGCCTATTCAAATTCAGGAGCTTGATGAATTCTGATAGCTGGGGATGCTTGCACTTTTACAGAGCACTGGAAAGGAGAGAGGCAGAGGGAATATAACTAGTCCCATTCACCTAGACATCCATTGGGAGAGAATTGATAGAATATTAAAAAAAAAAAAAGAATTTGCCCTAGCCATCCTTCCTGTTAATGAATCACAATGATGACTTAATTTTACAGCATATGATGCATAACTCAAGAGTGTGAGGTTGCTGAGCTTTTTATCTGTAGCTTTTTTCTTCTGTGCCTGTAGTCGCTTCCCCATGAGTATGTCCCCTCTTAGTTGGGGGCCAGCACAGCAGGGGCAGGGCTGCCTGGTGGGTGTAAGTCTGGTCTGAAATTGTGGATAGAGCTGGTATGGAAACCATCCACGCGGGACCGTTATCCATACCAACCATGGCTCATTCGGACACCGAGCAGAGCGATTTTCCTGTCTCAGCTCCCATGCCATTCCAATTCCCTCCACCTGACTGACCCATGTGGAAGGCTGGTACCACCTGTAGTCAATGACAGCAGCTATTCTAACTAGAAACACGTACCCAGTGACAACTACGTCCCTGAGTCTGCTATCATAGTTCCACAAGCCTCACTTCAATAGTCATTCCAGTGGAGGCCGCCCAAAGATATATTTCCCTGGTGATGGTGTACTACAAGGAAACAGTGTAGAACGTCATTTAAAGATCAGTGAAATCAGGGCAAGCTACTTAACACCTCTTAGGGCCTCAGTCCCCCCATGTGTAATATGGGGATAATATTAATGCATACTTCATGAGGCTGTTACGAGGATTAAATGGGTGTGTGTGTGTGTGTATGTGTGTGATGTATGTGTGTGTATGTGTGTATGTGCATAAGCATACATAGTACTTGGCACATTTACTTACTGTGCTACGTAAATATTAGTTGTTATTACTGTCAAATGCCAGTTCCCCAAATATTACTGCCACAACCCGTTGCTAAGAGAGAACTGAGTTAATCGCTTACTGGGGTAGGGAAGAGCACAGCCTCAGTAGAGCTTTGGCAACGTCTTGAAGGGGGAAAGAAGAAAGGTCAGAATTTGCTGAGAATTGGAAGTTTGGCTTATGGTGAAGCTTTGAGATGGGGAGCTTGATTATTAGAACTGAGTGAAGATTAGGAAACAATTGTTCAGCCTTACACGTCTTTTGGTATTTTCCTTTGAAGATTTGGTGAGTCTTTAGGGAAGTTCCTGCCATGAACGACCAAGCCATTTTCCTGGGCGAGGGTCCCATGAAATAGTAGTCATAGTAATGTAGACAGCAAATTTGTGGGGGGAGGGAGAAGGGGGTGGGAGGCAGTTTGAGTCTTCAATGTCAGTCCATATATGTGAGAAGATGATTTTGGCTGTCATTAATGTTTACTCTTCTTCTTCATATTATTACTATCACATTTCTCTGAATAGGTACAAGTTGGCTTGCTACCATACTAGCCAGATTACTCGGATAATCTATTTTTTCTTATAGTCACCCAGAAAACATTAAAATCCTAAGAAAAGACAAAACAGAAGAAATTCCTGGGAAGTCAGATCTGAATGAAGCAGTAGTCTGGAGGACTCCAGGAGATGCTGGGAGGGAGTGAAGCAGACATGCTGAGTAGGGAGATGGGATCAGAAACAAGCTGTGCTTGTAGCACATTTTTTTCTCATGTCAGCCTGCTCTCTTCCAACCTTTAATCTTTTCCATTGGGTTTCATTCTTAGAGGACAAGTATCTACCACTGTATTTGTTTTGTTTTGTTGTTCCCTTTATAGCCATTAGGGTATCTGAAAGATCAGTTGAGAAAGGCACTGCATACAGCTTTACTAGAAATAAGAGTGGCATTTGCAGATAGATCTGTGCAGAAATGTTAAAGAGAGACAGTGTGGCTACAGCAAAGGGTAAGGGCTTGGAGACCAGTGAATCTGCCTTCAGATCCGCCAGTACGTTTTTATCACCTACTGGCCTTGTGGTCTTGTACATGTTATTTAACTTTCCCAAATTTCACTTTCCTCACATATAAACTAAGACCACAATATCTACTTTTGGAAATATTTTTAAGAAAGAAGTAATTACTAGCAAAGAATAATTCTCAGTAAATTATAACTATAATAGAGAGTGCCAATATTGAATTTTATAGGTTACATCTATATATATGCACTCTTGCTTATGATATGTGAACATATCACTGCGTAGTGGTTATGATTTATGTACTATATCAATACAAATTAGTATTTGAAATATATATGCCATTTCTGTTTTCAACAAAACTGAAACCTTCTTATTAATCATTACACATACACTCAGCATCACAGAATTTAGTTTTCATTGCCAACCGTAACTGATTAAGTGTTGTACCTAAAATTTCACCTATATAGCAAGTAATCCTATTCTTATCTATGCTCAGGGTACTCAATTTTAATATCAATTATTGTCATTCATTTCCTCAGCATGATATTTGCTGTTGAAATTTCTCCATTTTCATAACATTAAAAATTCTAGATGATCAAAAAAATCTGAAATTATCCAAAAACTTTTTTTAATTACTAGTTCACCTATAGAATTTTTAAAAAGAAAACTTATTTGGGCTTAAAATTGATTTATTATAGCAAATGAATACCAGATCCACATGCTTGACTAGAAGCATTGATTGATAAGAGGTTTCCAAGGATCTAATCATAAATTAACTAAAAGGCAAACTACAATTCTAATTGTATATTTTCTTTTTTGTTCTGTTCAGGTATCTTTATGCTAACAACATAACTGTGTTTGTCATCTCTGATTTTTATTTGAGATAAAATTTATCCCAAAGAGATTTATAATGAAAAGGGATGAAATTGGCATCCTAAAAATGGCATTTTTGAACATGTAGAATACATTTCCTTTTAGTACTATGTTGAAACTGAATAGCAACAGTGTCTTTTCTCCTTCTCTTCCTTTGCATGAAAGGTGCCCAAAGAGCCCATACATCCAGGTAGCCTTCAGATGCAGTGTCAGAGAGCCCCACTTCTATCACTCCCTGATGATGAATGAGGTTCTTTTTCTAAACAAATAAGCACTTCAGAGAGTTACCCTTGACAGGGTTGTTAATCCAGACAGCCTTCCTTATCACTACAGAATTCAAGGGCTGAAGTTTTACAGGATCCCTGCACTGCCTGGCTCTTGGGCAGCTGTCTGGAAGCTGCATGGCCCACGGCCACCCTTTTCAAAGAACAGCCAGCCTCTGCCCTTCTCTTCAGCGTTCCCTCCGCAACTAGATCTGGTCTTCAGCTAACTGGGGGTTTTTCTCTTAAAAAAATTCAAATCATTTATGTTATGCATTAAGCAATTAAGAAAAGTAATTTGCCAGCACACATTTTCATTCATGCAAAGAAAATAAAAGACAGGGAGGTTAAACGATTGGTTCTGGTCTTACATGCACAGAACTAGAATTACTGCTTCTGGATTCCAGTATATGAAACACAGAGACAATCTCTTATCAGCAATGTATAAATTTCTTACCAAAACTCTCTGGCTTCTTGACTTTGCTTCCATTGACATCTAGACTAAAGGTCAGCATTTCTTTTACATTCCAGAAGCTATTAGGAATCAGCTTCAACTTATATTCCTGTTAAGAATTGATGAGTTGACCTAAATTCAACGAAGTTCAACAAATCTCTCAGTAGCATCTCTCAAAATATTATGTCCAGATGATGATTAAGAAATTAGGAATTCTTTAGCTGGCATATACTCTCTCGATATTTTAAAAGTATCAACATATATTTTTTCAATAAAAGTAAAAAGTTAAAAATCAGTTTTGCCTCTGCACATGATTAGCAGGCACTCCAGACCTTCTGACCTCTGTTCTTCCATTCCCACAGTGTAGCACCGCAAGAGATACGCAGAAATAAAGAATGCATATTTTTTATCCCAGTCACAAGCCTAATGTCTTAAAAGGTTTAGGAGAGGCATGTGACAAAGCCTGTTTGAAAAGCAGAGCATAATGTGTTTTCAGTTTATAAATTATAAAATATTCAAAAGCACAGGCTAACACCAAGGAATTGGTTACTGCTAGATATCTGGAACTGTTTTCTCTTTCCCTCTCTTATCTGCTTGCTTTCCCTTTCTTCCCATTAAGAAAAAATGCAAATCAAATGCAAATGAGACATGCCTTAGGCCCGAGAAGAGAAGATGGAAAACAACTGTGTCAAAAAAGAGAAAAAATGTGGGGGGTCTCTATGAATGGTTATCAAATAAATTGTTTAATCACAGGATATTTGGATTGACCCAGTCCTAGAACGTTATTTTCTAATTTGCATGTTGCTTGAATTTTAAATCTTATAGCCTTATAGTTAAGCAAAACAGGCATACTATTTTATATTTTGTTTTCCATTTTCTGCACAGAGTCTAAAAATTGGAGTTTATAAAAAGGCTGCTCAGGCCAGAAAGTATGCTACGCTGTTTCAATTCAGAATTGCTGCCTAGAGGGCATTACAAAAAATGGGGGATCAAAGCTCAACATCCTGTTAGATTATGTCATTGCATTTGATAAGAAGGAAAAGCTGGAATATGCTCTATCACAGCGATATTGAGCTTCCTAATACTCAGAATCTGTGTGGTAGCAATTTAAGCCATAAATTGGGATCTACAAACCTTTCTGAAGATTCAATATAAATCAATGATTAAGTGGGTCAGATTAAAATGGCTCAAGAAGATTCGAGAGTAGCAGGAGAGCCTGGTGTTTTCAGATTTTGTATAAATTTATATGCATGAACATCAGGTCTAACTGAAAAGGTTAAAATCTTCGGAAGGATCAATTCTATTGTAATGCTCACAGACAGGGTTTCTTACTTCACATAAAACCCTTTCATTAAATTCCACAGCCGATATTTAAAATTATTTGTATTTATTATGAACTAGTAAAAGGGAAAATGTTATTTAGAATCTCAACACAACTTAAGCAGTAAAATAGTACAAGGAGAGAGTTAAACATGAGCTCCAACCGCTCCCAACGCCTCTCCCCTCAACCCTTCATTTGGTGGTCATGTCATGCTTTTCTTAGATCATCTCTAATCTTCATGGCAAAGAAGTATGTTTCCTTCAAGTAATAAGACTGTATAAGTATATAGTTATGATAGTTGCATATATCGAGAAAATCTGTTAAACATCCTTTTGACCCAACTTGAGACTCAATTCAAAACATCGCCATTGTTATATAACTGCATCTATCATTACATTTCTTTATGTGTTTTATGGAGATTCCAACAAATAGATGAAAATATATTATTTTATTTCTAATGTCAAGTATAGAAACTATATTAGAATACTCTATTAAAGGAAGAAAAATCTGAATTTCTAGATATATTTTAATCAATGCCTCCTGTATCAAGATGGCTAGAGCGCTGCTGAAAGATACATGTACGCTGTATACATGCTTGAGCTAAATACACAATCACGTGAGAGACAATTCAAAAGTAAAGTAAAAGAAAAAGAATTAGAGAATTTATCCAATTTCAAATGCCTTGGCTTCAGAGGTTATGACAAAACTTGACTGTCATTTAAAAAAAGAAAGCGAGGAAAAATTATTTTTAGAAATAGGTGATTTTTTAAATTGAAGTCGAGAAGATAAAAATTAAAGAAACGAATCTTTATATGTAATGGAAAAGATTTCAAAATAATGCTTAAAACAAATCAGGGTCACCTTAGTAGCTGCAAGTTTACAGCCTTCAAGTTTTGTTATGGAAATAAAAGCATATCGTATGGAACACTTATGCTTGTTCTTATATATTAAGATTATATATATATATTGTTGTCCCATATATTAAGTCTTATGAAACATCTTACCTCTTTTTTAAAAGAATTGCTATGTCTATCTCAAGTGAGTTTACCTACAGGCCCTTATCTTTGAGTAAATAAATGATTGGATGGTGATATTGCCATCAGTGACATGTTTCTGAGAAATTAAAGAGAAAGTATTGAGCTTGAGGTGTTTGGATAGAGGAGGATCTTCCAGGCCTTTCAGAGAGGCGTATTCCTTTCCAATAATCAGGCAGATGCACATGGCAATTGCTCTTTATTTTTACATATCTATTGACGAGGAGGTAGGACATTCTGCTAAGGAACAAACACAGCAGCATCCATGAGAGAGCTATCAAGTGTGATGTAACTGCCCCATGGAGAGATTGTATCCCTTGTTTTCCTCTCTCTGTTATCTCACTAGACAAATCTCTCCAGCCTTTAATTGCAGCGTTGACTGTGCAATAATTAACAGTTTGGGTCTGAGTAGGGTCTTTATAAACAAAAAAACTCTTCAATAGATTTAGGTGTTTTCAATATATACCTCAAGTTAAGTATGGAATCGATGCTTAAAATAGAAATTGCTTGGCAACTCTCATTTAATGATTCATCTGGACCCTGCAGAAAGCATTTAGACTGAGTGTTCTTTAAGAATACATGAAGTTGATTTAATTGATATCGGAGTCTCCTGACATTTGTCGTTAGATACAGTCTGTGTAGCTTGATAGCATGTTATCTTTTTTTTTTTTCCTGGAAAAGATCAACTAAAGCGAAAGAGATTCTGCCTTTGTAGTTCGCCCCAAAATAAACATTAACTCCTGCATCAGAGACAGCAGGCTGGAGGAAGGCCGTCGGCACAGTTTATAGCTTACTCGAGGTGGAGACTGCTACCGGGAGGCTCAGGTAAGAAAATGCCCTTTAATAAAGGAGTCAAATAAGCTCCAGATGAGCTAATTCGCTGGGCTTTCATCAGTTACACTCACATCTCGTGAGATTTTGTTATAGGCCAAAGTAAAGTAGAGGACTCAAACAAAATCGTTCTCCAAAACAAAATGAGAAACTGACTTCATAATATAGCACTGTCACGCCTAGTTTAAATGCATACGCAAAAGAGTCTAGCTCATTATTAGAAAATAATTCAGCAAGAGGAAACAATAATAGTTTTCTTACTGAACGCTTTTTAGTGGTGTGATATTATAGAATATTTATTCCAAATGAAGACTTGATATAGTGAAGATTTATTTTCGCAAGGAGGTGCTATGAAGCTGTATCTCTTCATACATATGAAAATTTTACACTTGATTCAGTATGTTTTCATATTATAAAATAAAATTGTGTTTTTAAACTAATGTATAATTTTTATCACTAACTTATTCCTAGATCTGTATGCGCACATTTGTGTGTGGGCGTTGTGTGTCTGTATGTGTGTGTGTGCATGTTAGTCAAGTTTAGAGAACATAAGAACTTTGACTCTATGTAGGAAAACAACCTTCAAATAAATTTTGTCTTCATCCTATCTTAAACATGAGTTTTGATGTGAAACTGACCTCAACTTTTCATCGCATTTGGCCTTGCTCAAACAAACCCCCGGGACCTAGAGCGAGCAAAGGTGGGTCAGAGGGTGAGCAAGACAGAGCCTGAGCGACGTCTCCTTGGTGACCACCAGGATGAGCATTCGAACTAGCACTGGCTTCAAGGAACATGTGAAGGTGAGGTTTTAGAATTCAAAAGTGTCATGTACTGAAAACACAAGAAATACAGCTCCACAGTTTATTAGGCATGCCCAGGGCTGGCCACCTAATTTGCAGGACCTAGTGCAAAATGAAAATGCAGGGCAACAGCAGAGCATTAAGCCAAGTGCTGGGCCCCCTGTCTCGAGGCCCTGGTGACTACACCGGTCACACGCACACGTGTGAAGCCAGCCCTGGGTGTGCTGCAACTTGTAAGTAAAGAATAGCTTCATTTGCTCCGAGTAACTTCTCCACGCTTCCCATTATTCTCCGTCAAATAGTCCCGTAGCACACATCTCCATCTGCATTGATCGGGTATCCATTCGGGGACCTTTTACCTGGCCTCTGTTTGTGTGGCTTCATATCTTTATGACATGGAATGAACGGCGTGGCGCCACTTTGCTGTTATCCATTAACCGTTCCTGTTTTCCTAATCATCTCTGACTCCATCTCTCCCTGTCCTATCTGTTATTGTCTTCGGAAAAGAGATGTGAGGTTTCCTTCGCCTGTTCTGGTTTACATGACATGATTTGTGTATCTGCCTACGAGAGTTTCTCAAATGAACTCTGTGCATTATCTCCCCCCAGCCCCTGCTCCCCTGAAGAAAGAAGAGAAAGGTCATACATCTGTAAAATGACGGCGCTTATGAAAAATGAGCGCTTGGCCCACATGGCTCTCATCAGACACAGACTCATCTGCTGTGCCACAGACTCGCTCATTTCCTTCGGAATCAGACTGCAGTTAAAAACAGGAAACACCTAATAAATTGCCCAGTCTATCGAATTAACAAAGCATAAAGAAACTTTCAAGGTAATCAATGAGTATTGCTTGTCTAAAAAATGCGAGTGTCAAATACAAGGGACCTAGAAATGGGATCATATTTTTCTCTATAAAACCACTTTAAGATGTCAACCTAACCTAAATCTAGAAATAAAGAAGCCCCACTCGGAGAAGGTGTGGAAAATTGGACTTTCTACTCTAGTTTTTTTCGTAGATGGACTTAAAACACTTCAGAAACAATATGACATTTTATCATATAATCATTTTTAGGATATTCAGGCAACACATACTAAAAAAAAAGAATAAGCTAAATAGACACCAACCTACAAGTGTCAGGATTCCCAAGGGAGTCCCTTTTATGTGAAATTACTCAGTTCCATTTTTTAATGAGAAAAAAAACTCAGTATTATGAAAAGATTTCGTCACAGCAATATCTAATTGCCAAGAGCTGCTTGTTTTCATTCTTCTTACCTAGAGTGAAATCAGTGAACCATGAAGCAAGAAGAAATTTTCTTGGGCTGTATTTTGGATTAGAAAAATACAAGTGAATTTAAATTTAGAAAAAAATATATATGCCTATGCAATTATAACCTTTCCCACCTCTGCTCCTAAAAATATCCTTTCTCCACGAAAAAATAGAGGGGAAAAGTCTGAAAAGATTTTGAAAATTCTAATGTTTATGTGTTCTAGGTTTCATTCTTATCCTTCAATAAGTTTCCAAAGAAATGTCAAGAAAATAACTTTTTAGAGATGACAAAAAAGAATATTCCTTAAATTTCTACGTTTGAGCACAGTCATTAGGAAAACAACTTTTATTTCAAGACAGAATTCAACTGCTCTATCCCTCGGAAGCAACACAAAATGTGTCCACCACCCCTGAAAGACATTTGACTATCTTGAGTACACGTCACAGGGTGTATTATAGGACACCCAGAGGGTGTCCTGTGTGTGAGTGACCCCTTCAGGTGCTACACTGAAAAGACTAGTCTATGTACTGAGTGGAAAGTATCTCCCTGACACAATATAGAAATGCTAAGAATTTTCAGGAAAAAAATGTAACAGAGCAATTTATTCAAAAGTTCCTTGAGAACAATAACTATGATTTTTCACAGTCGAAAAATGCTTCTGTAACCAATACATTTCATATACCATTCATATGTATTAACCCAGAAACATTTTTTTTTTAATACGACCTGCAAGAAATTATGCTATACATAAGGCAACCATCGTAGTCAGACTGCAATGTCAGGTTCTATTTCAAATAATCCATGCTCTGACCCTAAAAGCATAGTATAATTTATCAAAGCATGTATCTGGATCTTTTCTCAGAAAATATGGTTACTACAACAATGAGGGAAATAATAATAATGTATAATTCCTGCACTCCAGGAGTTTGGAATGAATTACAAACGGCACAAAAAAAAAATTTAATAATTAAGTTGGACTTGTCAAGGAAGTCATAATCATTTCATAATCTTCATAGTCTCAGGTAAAATGTCTGAAGTTACCTGAACCGGGGGCTGGCAGGAAAAAGTAAATACAGTAGCCCCTCCTTAGACCCGGGGCATTGGCTCCAGGCCCCCAGTGGATACCAAACTCCAAACACACTCAAGTCCCGCAGTCGGCGCCGCGCAACCTGCCCGCCCTATACACAGGCTTTGCATCCCGGCAGTCCTGGACTTTCCATCAGCATTTAGTTGGGAAAAAGATCCACACAGTTCAAACTCAGAATGTTCAAGGGTCAACTGTATTTGGAACCGGGATATTCTGACTCTGAAAAGTGAAATGACTTTAGAGTTGGACCCAAGCAGAATTACCAAGAATCCAACCAAATGCCTAAGGAGGAGACAGTGAACTGGGGTCCAACTCAAGCTGATACACTGTGTGCAGTGCATTCTATAAGGTGGGGTGGCCTTGATGTGAATTCTGAGAGGTGGTGTCGTAGGGGTGTGATCTAGGAAGTGGTACTATCTGTCTGTGGGCCAGTAGAATCTTGGACCCGGCGTAGCAGTGGAAGATAGAATGAGGCAATGTCTCAGCCAGAGTGGCTGGGGTTACATACAGAATTCAACTCCTCAGAAATAAAAGGAATAGTGAGGGCAGGGCCCAAATCAGCCTGCTGTTCAAGGCTGGTACTTGGACTACAACCTAGTAATCATGGGATCCACACAGAGATGGTTGGGGACAAGATAAGCGGTTGCCCACTCAGGGATCACCTGCTGAACACCAGATTCAGAGTTAAGGGCAACAGAGTTATTTCTTCTTCCTTCTTGGTGGCAAGACCTAAAGGTCCCTAATAGGGAGTCAGAGTTGACTTTCATTGTCTCAGCAAATATGCCAAATATTGGACAAACTGGATGGGCAGCAACGGACATATAGAAGAGATTTGATTTGAGACTTCGAGTAGGGGTGAGATTTTGAAAAGACAGCAGAAGAATATGGAGATTGTTTGTTGGGGAGAAAGTGATATTTCATGTATTGATGATGTAAACCCTGGTTATTGGGCATTCTGTCAATTATTAACCTCAATAATCAATACTTTTATATATGAATGGTAAATAAAATGAAGATATGGAGACAATAAAGATCTAGGATCCTCAAAGACATCCTGAATGATATTAAATAATTTTTTAAAATTAAACTGCATGTTAAGAACATAGCTTTTATGTTAAACAGAATCAGATATCACTTAAATCTCTTAAATAAATCACAAATCTCTGCCATTAAATTCAGTACACCATAGGGTCTTGTGTGCTTGGCTCACACAAGTGTGAGCCTGCTAGCACTTTTAGCAATTATTCTGCTGAACATGTAAAGGAATCCTCACCAAAAATTTTGATGGCACAAAACTTAGCAGATGAGGTTACACACTAGGTGGCCAAAACAAAATTTAAAATTTAAAATGATCTTGATAGGTATAAAGATGAACCCAAAATAGAAATATGAATTTGAATAGCACCAGATTTAATATTCTTCCTTAAAGTTAAAAAATAATCTAATATTTTAGATGAAAAACCTCAAAGTTGTGCAGATCTAATTGTCCTACATTTATTTGTGTACTTAACACAATTTAAATAAAAATATAGTTTCTTACACAATACTCCTGTAAGTATGCAGAGGTATATATATACATACAAGTAGTTTTATTACAGGATTAAAACAACCGTATTGTCCAATAATATAGGATTAGTTAACTATTGTATATTTAAGCAATAAAAAAGAATATAGCTTTAAAAGAATGAGTTTGATAAATATGTACTGTCATTGAAAGATGTTCATAATATGTGGTTAAATGAAAATGCAAATTAATCAATATGTAATTTATCATGTAAATCTCTATTAACTGAAATATTCGATTGATAGGATTAGAGTATGTGCATAGCATTCTGATATATCATATCACAGCTAATACACGTCCATTGCAGACAATGCATAAAAGTAACAGGCAAGACTGGAAAAACTATGTAAATAATTTAGTGCAATTCATTACTACTTTTAAACAAAGCAAGCCAAAACATACCAAGTTGATGTTTTTTTCTCGTATAAAAATATCTCATTTTTCATTGTAGGTTACAGAAACACCAGTCTGAAGTAATAAATATTAATAATTTGAATTATACTCAAAGAAGTATAGGTTTATTTTCTCTGAGTAAACAGAGTAACTATTCCAAAATGCGTTCTATTAGGGATCCTTAGGGGTCTAACTCAAATGAACCCAGGATCATGACTTGACATGAATCTAACAATTATGTGCCTTGCATTTGTAGATCCTAAATTTTTGAAAGCAGGACTCCTTAGTGGCAAGCAAGCTAAATAGTATTTTTACACATTAAACATCAAGTCTGTGCCAGCCACTGTTCAACTCTTTATCCACATTTACAATCAATCCTCAGAACAACCCTATGAAACAGATGAAAAAATAAAGTAACTTGCCCAAAATGGTACAGTTAGTATTAAGAAAAGCTGAGATTGAATTGCAGGTATGTCTGACCTCAAAGCCCAAGTTCATTAGCTGCTATATTATCTTGACTCATGAAGATATCAAATACCCAACCCACAGCATTTTGTATCTTCTTAATCTTTAGTAGATTTTTTATCTTAAATAATGGAAAATTTTAAATTTAGCTTTTGTCTCAAATCAGTTGGCGCACTATACTTTTCAGCTATGCTTTATTGTTCAATGTGCAAAGATTATTATTGAATTGCTAATATTTCTAAGCAAATTGTCTATGTCATCTAAATCCTTTGTGGAAAATGGGTTAAAAGTGCATACGTACATAAAAATATCTCTGAATATTTTTCTCTGTTGGCAATAAGATGACAGAAATGGAGAAGACAGGCTTGGGGGTTATTGAAAACAGAGGCTCCAAGCTCACAACGCAAAGGTAGCAGAGAGAGAACGGGAGACCGCAGACCCCAGTCTGAGCCCTCGCCCCACTGGGAAGCATGGAATTTTCTCCCAGTTATTATTGGGGGGAGTCCCTCACTCCATGCGGGTATCACAAAGGCAATACCAGTACCATGAAATGCCAGGACAGCAGGAGGCTCCTCTGAACCCATCTCTGAACAGGTTGGCACAGAGATGTCCTGGTCCAAGCTCCCATCAGGCCCTGGCAACCTGCTGCTCTTGTGCCACAGGTAGCACAAGGAAATCTGGGCTGAGGCCGGAAACCAGGGCTGACCTTTCTGGCGGTCCCCTCTAAGGACTTTCCACCTCCCAGTGGGGAGCACATACCTTCCAGGACCACCCAGCCTCAGGGACTGTCCTTGCTCTGGTCTCTCTCTCTCCTCAAAGTGCTCGAGCTTCTAGAAAACAAAATCCCAAAATACAGGTGATTTGCAAATGACTTCTACTTTTTGTTCTCTAGACAAACTTCCCCTGAGGGCACAGGGTCTAGCTACAAGTTTGAAGCTGGGAGAAAATAGAGGAAGAACAAAAAATAAAGTAACATCTTATCTTGCCCACAAATAATGTGCGTAGGTAAGGAAAACAACATTTTTGCCTCTTTTCTCTTGATCGTGCCCTGGTTCTCATTTACACTTGCTTCACATCTCACTGTTTAACTTTTTCCATTTCTCTTATGTTTTCATCTCTCCTCTCCTGTCTTTCCAGCACTTAGATCCCTTATTTGAAATAGTGATGCCGGAATGGTACCAGCTTGGATTAAACTGGCAGGGGAGCACCTTGAATCTGTAGAAGTATTTGCCAACTCTCTGTCTTTTAAGTTTTAAATTCTGGGTATGTGTGTTTTTTAAAAACATTTTCCCTTTTATTCTCAACATTGTTTGGCAATAACTGTCCCAATAGTCTTGAAGAAATTCTAATCAAAGAACCTCACCTCTGACCCTGACAAATATGGCACGTATATAAGTCGCGTTTGTAAGTTAGATGATAAAAAAATTGCCTTAATTTGCAAACGTTAGGTCTCTGGCTTTTTCGAACTTTCTTCAGACAAAGGCACTTTAATATTTTCAAGTTTCCAAGCTCCTTAATCATTGAACTCACCCGAGTTTTAGAGTTTTACAAAGAGAAGTTGCATTGAACAGATGTTCATTTCATGGAGTTCCAGAGAACATGATAAATGACGATAAATTAATTGGCTCTTTCAGAGTTTGACAAAGCAGCCCTCAGAGCCTACCGTGGTCTGTGCTAAAGGAAGAGAAGAGTGCAAAAAGCACAGGGTCAGGGTCCCAGGAAATAGAGTTTCTCCTGACTTTCCATAAGTAGCTCTGTCACATAAAACTCATGTCGGCTCTTAAGTGGCCAAGCCAGCTGCATCCCACGTGCCACAAATTCTCTGGCCTCTTTTTTTCCAGTTCAGTTATTGTGTCTATAAATTCAGTAGGCCACCTGTGCCATGTGCTCATCCAGAAGAGCCCCAAAGGAAGCATTAACACATCAAGGCTCATAAAGCACAAATCCTTAAATGTAAAAACCGACACTTTCATTCTCTCCAGGCTACATCTATATAGATTTCTTTTTAATGAAAAATGAAAGCCTTTTTTTTTTTGCTTATAGTAAAATGCCCATGTGTGGTGTTACATAATTAACAATCGCATCTTTAAAATGTCCACTTTTGTCAAAGCTACCTAACTTTATCCTCCTTTGAAACTATATGTCAGTCCATGGTTAGGACACCCATCTCTACCAATAACTCATCAATCAATTTAATCATGAAATTGACCCATGCCATGTGCCTGACAAGCATCAGCTCATAAAACAAAACAACAAAAAAAAAATTGGGTAAGCTTTAAAAGTAATTGAATGTATCTTTTTTCCTTTCAATTCTCTTTTAAACTAGCTTTCCTGAAAATCTGCTATGTACTGGAGGAATTAATAGAGAATATGTTCCTCTACCTTGCTTCTCCACTCCGACACTATTAGTCAAACATTTTAATGTATTTAGTGACATTTTGAACGTACCTCTATTAGTATTTCACCTGGAAGGTTGTGATTGTTTATTTATGTCTGTTTCCTCCTTCACATCATAAACTTCTAGCAGCAGTTCTTACTGGCAGTTGGAGAGGTGAGCAGATGTTCTGGGGAGTCTTCGTGTATATACATCCACCTTTCCAGCACTTCCTGACCCATCCAAAAGACTAAGAGAACACAGGAGGGTGGAGAGAAGAGAATAAATAGGACAGGTCATATGTAGTTCTACAAAGTTCCCCACTAGAAAAAGGAGATGCATTGCACGCATGTTTGTACGCCTGTCAGAACATGGCACATCACAGAAGATGAATAAACTCTGCCTAAATGAGTGGAGCAAGGTAAAGCAATAGCTTTCCATTCAAATATGTTAGCACTAATAATTTTAAATCCAGTTGTTTATCAAGCCTGTTTTGGCCAAAAAATAAATATATTTTGAAGTATTATTTTCTAGTCAACGTTCGTACCCTCTGCACCAGTGGCGGGGAGAGCAGAGAAGGTGGTGGGTAACGTTTGGGGGAAGAATGGAAGCGATATTGATGCAGGCGGGCAAAGCTGGTGTCATATATAGAAGCCGTGTGGTTGGCTGACTGTGTTGGGCCCCAGATTCCTGCAGGAGAGCTGGATGCTTCCTTAGCTTTGAACATGGGCTTGAAAGCTGAAGCCAGGCTGCCACGCTTCATCATTCCCTTCCTGATAAAACAGTGGAATAAAAGTCATCATCAAAACGTGATAACTATTTAAGAAGAGGCAAAAACACACATTTTATGGCACTCTCTGAGGGACCAGGACCAACTCCCCTCCTTGCCAAGAAGTGAGGGAAAGGAATGGATGAGATATTCAGTTGCTTAAGCTGGTTAAATTTCCGAATATGTAGAAAAGAATTAACCTTACCCAAAGAGAGCTCTGGCCTTTGCCCTTGTCTCCTGGGAGGTGATCTCTAGGAAGAAGGTCTTTGTTTACCTGGGGGCTTTAGGCCACACCAGACATTCTAACAATGTGACTTACGACTTACGATGAGGGCTTTTGTGCGGTATCCACGGTATCCACTCCGCCTCCAGAGCGGCCGAGACCAAAGGTCAGACACTCGGGCAGTCAACGACATGATTGGGCCCCATAAAAAGTATGGACACAAAGCTCAGGTGAACTTAGCTGGTTGGCAGCACTCAGTGTGCATTGTCATCCATCACTGCCAGAAAATTAACTCTCTCCAGGACCCCATGAGGGCAGGACAACTGGGAGCTCCTTTAAGAGTCACAGATTCTTTATTTTCTCATAAAAATTAATTATTTCACATTTCGAAAGACACATATCATGGAGGCAAAATAATGAGGGAATAGTGCATGAGCATAATTTAGATTTTTCTGGAAGCACCTTTATACTAATTGATGTTTTATAAGTGGAGGAATTTGATTACCTTTCTCCTTAATGTTTAAGGTTTTCTTTCCTTAAAAAATCAACAGGAAAAAAGAATCAGAGAAACTTGGCTTAATTAGAATTTGTCAGGATTGTTTTCAAAGTGGCATCAACACAGAAAGCAAATCATGACCAGTTTTTCCAAATAAATGTTGTCATAAATTAAATTGCTTCATTGTAACTACTGGGCACTGTGTGCGCTATTGCCCCGGCTTAGGTAAGTTCACACGTACGGTGCAAAGCCGCACTGCCCCTTACATCCTAGCATCGCTGCAACCAGAAAAGCTCAGACACAGGAATAGATAACATGACCAGTGCAGTGGGCACATCGCTAGAAGCTATGGTCCACAGCTTAGCCTCTCCAGGAATGTGGCTTGGTAGCCTGGACTAGCCAGGAACCACAGCTACGCCAAGATGCGTATTTCCTGCCTGCTCACCAAAGAGCAGCAATGCAATCTTGCCCCTTTAAGTCAGTTACTCTTAAAATCCAGATGACATTCCCCATCATGAATTTGTGTGGTGAGAGACTGGATCTGTTCCTCAACCCCCAGGTCTCATAGTTCGGGTTACTTTAACAGACCAGGGTGGCAAACATGCGATGGAAAGAATGGTAAGACTTAGAGCAAAAAGAACACGGCTCAAGTCCAAATTCTGTCACTGAGCTTTGAGTGAGCCTGAGCACATCAATCAACTTCCCTAAGCCTTAGTTTCCCCTGAAAAACAAAATCACCACCCTACTACCTAATATCAAAACACAAGCACTTTGAAAACTCTAAGGCATGGTTGTCAAACACTAGTGAACATCAGAATCACCTGCAGGGCGTGTTCAAACACAGGTGGCTGGGCCCTGCCCCTAGAGTGTCTGATTCAGCAGGTCTCGGACGGGGCCTGGGAATTTGCATTTCTAACAAGCTCCTTGGTGATGGTGATGTTGCTGGACCAGGAGCTACATTTTGAGGATGCCTGCTCTAAAATACTGCACAAATATAAATAAGTAACATTGCTATAGTTCTGGGAGCCAAAGTAGCTATTAAATAGTTCACTGGAGAAACAAATCTTCTGAAATAAAATACAACCTATTGCTCAAGGCTGCAGTGAGGCTGAGCTCAGCATGCCGAGACAGAAATATCTCAGGTCACCGCAGGGATTACCGCATGAGGCATGTACGTGTTGTGGTGACATTTTTTCCAAGCAGACACTGCTGTGCTCGACAAATTGAAAGTGGGTAGTGCCTCAGATACCCGATTCTTTTTAAAGTCCCCAAATGCTGCCTTTCTAGTAGAGATCAATTTCTCTGTTTGGGAATCTGGTTTAATTCTTGTTTTTCTTTTTAAATCTCACCAATCAAATGTTGACTAAGGATTACTTAGACTCAGTACCTAATAGAAATATTTGGTAAATAGTGGTATCACTTTACACAAAACAAATTGAGGGTCGTCAAGC
>NW_012150396.1:2791131-2793223 GCF_000956105.1 Propithecus coquereli | reverse complement strand
GAATTCTCACTTCCAAAATCCACACAGTATTCTCTTCTATGCAACATGATTAAAGTTTGGGCTACATGTACTATTTAATAACAATTAAGACTTCAAACTACTGGCAATCATCACATTGAATTCCAAAACTTAATATGCACTCATGCTTATTATAAAATACTTACATTTTATTGCGAATGCACAAGTAATTTACAATTCCAGCAAAAAGTATATGTTGTGAATCCAACTGTATATATTATGAACATTCCATTCAACTTATCCCTGACATGGCTAAAATAAGCAACTTGTGACTCTGATAAAGTCTCAAATAAACTATTTGATATTGAAAAATGACTTTATGTGATGCGATAAGAAAAATACATCTTAGGAAATATTTAACAAGTTTGCTCAGAACAAAGAGATAAAGCACCCAGGCAATTGAATCACAGTCTAAACAATAAAAAATAGGGACTCTGCGACCTCAAAGTCCGCAATGAGTAACCTAAGTTGATCAAGTTCCCTTGATACTTCCACCCCATCTTCTCAGGTTCTGAAAGAAATGTGCTCAAATAAGCTTAACTTTTTATTAAAGAACAGGCAGCCAGCTAAGGAGCAGGTGTATCCTGCTCAGATCTTCTACCCTCTCTGACGGTGCCCTAAATTTGAGTTCTTTTGGCACATGTTTGAAAGGGGAGGGGAGCAGATGAAGTGATGTCATTTACTGTTAGCTTCCATGACAAAATGTAAGACAGTTCCAGCCTTCTTCTCATATTAAGGTGCACACACAACTATAAATTCCATTCTCGCTTCATAATAATGAAGCCATTCACTATGAATGAAGTTTGGATTCTTTCCCATTCTTTTTTCAAAGTGTGAGAGCAAGTATAGGTCTATAAACATTTCAAAAAGCACTACAAAGAATGAGATACAAACCTGTATGGCACATTACGTCAGTCTCAAAAACGCTCAAAGCTCTTGGACAGTTAATCTTGGATTTATCTCCATTTAATTGTTCAAATGGCCCATCACACTGAACATTATTCTACTATGCACCAAAGCAAAGAAAAAAAAACGCCTATATAATACATATTATATAAAATATATAAGTATATAAAGTCATATAAATAAAATCACACATATATGGTTTTCCAATATGCAATGTAAGAAGACTCTGTTTGCACTCATTTGTTTTATTGGTTTAATAAATAATTATTGGAGATAGAGTGTCAGCCACCAAACACTAGATAAAGATATTAGAGGTGTTACCTAATTTTGTGAACCTCATACTACTAAGAAAGACAGACTCCTAAACAGCTAATTGCAATGTCTTGTGAGAAGTGCTTTATTAGAGGTTTTGCATTTTGCCACAGATATATTAATAAAACAAGAGGCAGATCCGTTCTTTTCCTAAAAGTTCCCTGTCTGAGTCTTTTTCCTCTGTGTCTAGGAGTTTCCTCTTGGCTCATCAACCTGTAATGCTGCCCCCATCCACACTGTTGCATATGAAAGCTAACTGGTTGCTTTAACTCACTCGGCCTGCAAACTCCATTCCTGGCAGCAGTTCAGTGTCCTTACCAGGGGATTTCAAAACTGTCCCCACTACAAACACATCCACCTATCGGTGAGCAAAGTTAGTTCTGCTGCTCCTCCTCTGGGCACATCAAAGCAAACATAAACATTTTAAGTGGGCCACAAAGTGAAAATGGCATTCTGAGTCCTTTACTTAAAAGAACAAAAGCATTGGCAGGAATGTCTGAGTTTCCTTTTAAGCACAGATTTGATGGGCACTGAGCACTTACGGGACAGGAGCCAGCCTCTAGGCTGGGTACTATGGAATCAGAGAGGAATAAACCTGGTCGCTGCTACAGAGTATCATATAGTCGAACAATTGATATTAAAATAAAGAAACTGGCATTAAGACATATCGTATTTTTAGCAATTGTTCCAGCAAATTTGACTGCCCAATACACTTTTATATATAAAACTTACTCCCTTGTTAGCTCTTAAATTACCAATTTTAAATATTGAAGATGTGTTTTTAATAATGGGTAGGAGTGGGAATACTCCCTAGATAATTAGGTGGAAATGTTCTCTTTCTTTTTTTTTTTTTTTT
>NW_012150396.1:2786792-2790152 GCF_000956105.1 Propithecus coquereli | reverse complement strand
ATGACTGCTCGAAAAGGTCCTCCTGCCCCAGCCACCATTTAACACAGTGGGCAGTTTAGTTTATTTTTATTTATTTATTTATTTGTTTTTGGATTTCTGATTCTTTTTTTTTTTTTCTTTCCATGCTCATGAAGTTTTACATGGCATAATTGTTGCACTATTTTTAAAACACCAATGCTTGCTTTTGGATTAGCCATTTTGGAATGTCTCCTAAGCAAGCAATGAGAAGAGTTCTTTACCACGAGGGTAAGAAAAAATTACTCCTCCACCACCCAACGAACCCTGACTGTAAACACAGGCCTGGCCCTCCATGACCCTGGATGCTGCCAGCTACACACGTGCATGGAACATGGGCTGCAGCCCTCACCTGCCACTTCCATCACCCGGTGGCCACAGCTCCTCTGAGCTGGCCGTAAATCTGTCAGTGGAGCCTCGCACCAAACAGCACCGGTTCCTATCTAGCCTTTTAAGACAAGCCTGCGGATGATTTCTTCCCTTTAGATTGACACAAATGCTATGCTCAGAAAAAGACTGATACCAAAATCTTTACTCAAGTTGCTTTTCCTCTTAAAAAATTTTATCAATAGAAACCGATAAGAACAAATTTCAAAGAATCATCTAAATGCCTCCATACTTGAAAAATCAAGGACACTCATTTTGTTTTGGTTTGCCTGTAAATACTGCCTAGAGCCCAAAGAGCTGGAGATAAACCGTGGGATGGGTTGAGAGAGGGTCACTGCACAGTCAGGTTTGAAGACTGTACTTCTGAAGCTCCATCAACGACGTCAAGTGGAAAGACCGGGAAGCCAGTAAACACAGTCCTCTGCCCCAGAAAAGAAAATGAGATTAATGAGCACCTACCCTGTCTCTGCTACAAGTGCCACCTGGAGAAAGTTGTTTCCTAGCCCTCAAAGAACATCTCCAAGACTGTGGCAGGAGTGAGGAAGTAGATTATCTCATTTCCTCTTGGAACACTGGATGGCTCCCTGGTGTCAGGGGTCTCTCTTTTTGGGGAGGATACATTTGCCTTCAGGGGTACCCAGTTGTTTGTCTGTGGGCTGTTGAAAACCACATGATAAACAATTGTGCATTTTCCTGGACTATCTTAACTGGCTGAGGGAGTGGTGTAGAGGTGGAGTCAGCAATGTTATTTAACTTTTACATAATTTAAAACTTTAAATTTATAAGGCAAACTTGAATATAATATGAACCAGAATGCAAACTTCACATTAATTTTTTAATAGGGAAAACATGAGACTTCAAAAAATGTCGTAGATGAAGGGAGCCCTTTAGGCTGAATTTCTCCCGACTCCTGGGTGTACATGTTCATCTTGCTCCAGGGTTGTTTCAAGGGAAAAGTGTGAGAGGCACAAGTTATAGATTACCTTTTATGTTTCCAATTATTTAACTGAACCCTCTGTATCTTTTTGTGTGTCCTATATTTTATGCTATAGATAGATATACTCCATGTGTATATATAATTGCTAAATATTAGCATAACCTGAATATTACACACTAGCGATACAGAAACCTACACTGCCTTCCTACGCCTTCAGTGTAAATATACCGACAGTCTTTCAGCTAACAGCAGTTGTCACTGCAATGCTACTCAGCAATGACGTCCAGCTATTAAGAGCAGGTCTCTTTTGCAAGTGTGCAAAGGCAGTTAAGCTGTGGCGAGGTGTTGTGAGACAAAGTTTAGGCAAGCCAAAAACTGCGTGGTTCAGACTGTGTCTGTCAACACGCGGGAAGGGGCAGCTTATTGTTGCCTGGAATTCCAGACCTGAGGCATTTGCTAACGTGAATTTGTAATGTAGAGAAAGGTGGTTTATTCTTTCACCCCACATTTTGTTATTTTATCTTAAATAGAAAGTCGTGCTCATTGTATCTAATGAAACAAGCTAAGATACAGGAAGAAAGAGTTAACGATTTTCCTCTTCTCCCTCCACCCCTGCACTGAGTAACCGACGTGAACACTCCTTTCTTTGATCATACAAATATATATGAGCACACAGGTATATGGGATTCTCAGTGTAAATGGGATTGGACCAAACACAAGGCATCTCTCACTTAACATATTATGAACATTCCCCCAGTTCATAGATGTGGATCTAATTTATTCTCAATTAAACATTTTATTCTCTAATATAAAATATTATAACTGATTCAACTATTTAATTTTTCATGGAGATTCATGGGCTTTTCTGTTTGTTTATATGTTTGTTAGTCACTACCAAAAAATCCGGCAATAAATAGCCTTTTATAGAGATATCTTTATGTAGTGAAGCTTTTATTTTTTATTATAAGCTAGATTTTCAAAGAGCCAATAGATACGTTTATTTTTCATTTTGAAATTGATCTTTTAATATACATTGATCTATTCTTTATTTGCCTGATCAAGCTGTCTCTTCCTAGGCCATGACGATTAATAGTTTTGATGACAGTGTGCGGTAGAGATGGCAGCCACTCAGCACTGTCTGTTGGTTCCTCTTTTTCCCCAGTGCACCACCAGAAAACGTTTCTCAGTCCTCTTTAGGGGAGGCCATGTGATCAGTGAGTGCTCTCCCAGGAAGTTTAGGAAAAGTGAGACGCCTCTGCCTTTTTGCCAGGCCCTGGGTGCGTGGAGAAGACTTAGATGGAAGGAAGAGCCCACGGTGGAAGGAACACAGGTGTGCCGCTCCATCACGTATTGCTTTCAGCTCCACTTTACTCCTTGCCCTGCTTTGTTACGCCAGAGCTAGAGCCCATGAACGTTTCTCCCTTGCCAGGTGGCACAAGATTAAGCACCCGGTTAAGCTTTGTCAGTAGACGGTGTTAGAGAGACACTCTAAGAGGAAGGGATTTCTATTCCTGGTTCTAAGGTGGTTTTTCCTGTTGATTCTTGCAGCGCATGGCACCTGGTGGCATTCACCCGCCAAGAAGTTTCCCGGGCACCCTAGCTGGCAGCTTCCTGGAGAGTTTGGGACAAGCAGCAGGAGACTTCTCAGGGAGTCTTGTTCGCACCACAGCGGCAGTTTCTTGCTTGCCAGCCCCTGCCAGTAGCACCTCAGCAAACCTTCCCACGGCCAAGGGGCACATTCTCTCCGGAGGGCTCGGACTCAGCCTGCTAAGAGGAGGGTGTCTTCCAAGTGTGGTTCTTCCTTGGGTACTCTGCCTCAGCCCTAGAAGGAGCGACTGCTCCTCCATTCTGCTATTCCTCTATGCTTTAGAGTTTTCTCTGCACCTTAATAGTTAACCCCCCTAGTTAACAAATCTTTATATCATTTTCCCTGTTCAAATAACTAGCAAGCTTTCTGTTTCCTGATTGATACAGCATATGGCTGAATGACTGCTCGAAAAGGTCCTCCTGCCCCAGCCACC
>NW_012150396.1:2764149-2785582 GCF_000956105.1 Propithecus coquereli | reverse complement strand
TATTCTCACTTTTTTCAATTTATATTGCATTTTAGTATCCTATTTTCCATTCTTTCTCTCAAGTCTTTGAGGATCGAGGCTTAAGGAAATACCTCCGTTCTTTCAATACAGTCAGTTTTATTTCCTTGTTTTGTTCTTTCATGTTCTTCCTCTGCTCTTGCTAAGATAGCAACATTGAAACGTTTAAGATTATTTCGGTTCATCTTTGATATCCTGAGCAAAACTTGATTTGATAGAAATCAAGATTTTTTATGCATAGTTTTTGTAAAAAAAAACTTTAGATTTAAAAAGTAGTCTAGATTCAGAAGGTGTATATAAGTGAACAGTACAACGACTAATTACAAAATGAATATATCTATGCAACCACCACCCAGGACAAAAATTAGAAAATTGCCATAAGCAACCCAGAAGTCCCATCTTGCCACCTGCCAATCACTGCCCCCACCCCCTCAAAATGGACCCACTACCTTGATTCCTAATACCATTGCCTATTTTTGAACTTTATACAAATTAAAGCATATAGTTGGGTTTTTTCTTTAATTTCTTGCTTCTTTTACTCAATATTTATAAAATGCATTATGCTGTTGCATGTACAGTAATTTAACTATTTTTATTGTATAGTAATCCATTTAAAAAATACATCAAGATATATTTATGTCCATTTTACTATCAATAGACATTTACTATTGATTTTATGAGCAACTTAGGATCTATAAATTCTATCTGTAGCTATGAAACTACCTTGGCATTGAACTATTACAAACAATTCACTTTGTATATTCTCGTGCCTCTCTTTTGGTTGGTATATACAATCAACTTTGTTGGGCACATACCGAGGAGTGGAATTCCTCATCATAGGGATCAGTTGAGCCAGGATCTAGTTGGTGCAGTTTCATGCACAAGACTTTGGTATATACTTTGAAAAAGTTAAATAATGACTTTTTTTTTTTACATTTACAAGTGTATGTCTCAGAGAGATATAACTGACCTAATATTAATAATAAAATCATATACTGTGGAAGTGATACGATTGTAGCTGCACGATTCTCAATGTTTAGGAAGAAATGTTACTAGGCTTGAAATGAATTAATCATATATCACAGTTTAATAGCCCCAAATCATAGAGGGCTCTGGCAGTCAGGCTACGACATTTGCATTAGATTCTTGGGGTAACGGATGCTGAGCAAATAGAGTGACCCAGTTGGAGTTGGCTTTAGGGAGACACTGGCAGAACAGTATAGGGTGAAATGAAGCGTGAGCTTAAGTCAGTGAGCCACGTAGAAGCTTCTCTTGATAGTTCAGAGAAAACACAAGAGGAACAAAGATAGAGCTGTGATAGTGGACACCATTTATTCTATAAGGAAAAATTGAAGGCTGAGAGACAGGAAAGTTTTCCAACTTAGTCTAGGGAAACAAATTGTAATTGTAATAAGAATGGCGATTTAGCCTGTTCTCTGTGAAATCTGCCATCCATTTTCTCAGGAAGAGACAAAATAGGAGAATGTTCATGGTCAATTACCCTTCTATGAGTCAACTGAGAAAGACTCCAATAAACAGTGATGCTACTTCCTCAGACGGACTCTTTTCTCCAAGTAGGAAAAGTAAAAGGCGGAATTAAACGTAAAAGAGCAATCTTATATTTCTTTATGTAATTTATAAGGTAGATGCTTTGCCTGTCAGCGTATACTTAATGTAGAACAGTCCTTCAGAACTGACTTCTTCCCAGTGGGATTTTTTAAAAAGTTATTCACTGCATTTCCAAAGCCTTTATATAACAATGATGCTATAGCCTATGACAAGTAACATGAGACTCAGGCTTCTGGGGAGTGGCCTCTTTCTGGAAACTTCAGAAAATGGGAGAGTGGGTGGAGTACACCAAAAATGAATCCAGAAACTTGTCTTCCTTTGTAGTAGTTTCATGATGTTTAAATGTCCTAAGAATGTCACCATCGAATTTTCAAGATTAAATCCATCTCACCACTTCTAGTCCAAATTTCAAGTTTTGTTCCAACTTTAGGAACAAACTGAGCTTAAAAGGGAAAATGTCATTCCTTTATATAACAGGAATAAGAGGAGAAAAAACTTACCTCACAAAATCACAGCAGACATACACAGAATTGTTTAATGATTTCAGTCACGCCAATAAAGCTACCGTATTGCCACTCTCATGAGGCAGTTCCTCGGATTACTCAAAATCTTACTTTGGGTCTTTTTGCTTTCAGAAGCCCGGAAGGCCCTTGTGGTGGATAATTAGTACCTTCCTGCAGAGAGGAGAACAGAACCGTAAAGAGAATCGAATGAAAAGCAGGAACGCGGAGGGTTCAGCGCCCTGTTCACTGGAGAATCTGCCCGTGAGCGTGTGGCCAGCTCAGCTGCCACTTGTGTCCACATCCTCTTTGAAATGTCAACTTAAATAATCCATTTTTGTCTATAACTTTCTTCAAGAATCACAGCCAGGCAAAGGAAGACTTGAAAACAGCACCGTCATCAGAAAAGTGTGATCCCTTCGACCCAATTTGTCATTTTGCAAGTCAACGTGCAGGGACACACACGTGCAGAAATACACACGTGCAAGCATCCGTGTGTGCTGTTGTAGCAAAGGTTTGTGTTTCTCTGTCATTCTTCACCAACACCCGAGATAGCCTGGGGGCCCCAAAACTACACTAAAATTTCATCAAGCTAGCACCCCAGAAAGCTTATCTCACAGTTAGGTTTTTAGGACATCCTAAATTCAGGGGCCCCATGGCCCCACTCAGAGCTCTGTCATTCCTGTCAGGTAGATGAAGGGACAAGTATAGACTAGGCCAGGAGGCTCCTTGGAGTTCTTTCTGTCAAAAATCACTCAGACATGATGTTTATTTGTAGTAGCATTTTTGCCTGGGCTAAGGGAAGATGGATGAACTGAAACCTACTTGGGCTTGTCCTTAATGGTCCAAATCAATCACTGCAAAAGGCCACTGTGTTACCTCAAGAAGAGGATTGGAAAAAAAAGGCATTTTGGTAAAATGAGAGATGACATCTTTACTTTGCAGATGTTTATTTTAATCATAAATAATTTATTAATGTATTCCCTTGGTGATGGGAGTAAGTATTTGTATTCATGGGGTAACATTGAATCCAGTAACTGTGTAGGAAGATTAGTGAAACTTTAACCCTGTGAAAAGGCAGTATACAATCAAATCATATTTTATCCTACATGGTAATACAGGAGATCAACACACAGGGGGTTTGTACGGAATTTTCCACAAAACTACCTTTCAAAGCAAGGGATTAATACCTTTGTGGATGGTACTGAATATGCAGAAAGTTAATCAGATCATGACTTTGAGGTCGGGAGGCGTCATCAGAGGTTCTCCAAAAGGCCACATTTGCAGTTCGGAACTGCCTCAGCTCAGAACCATCCTCATTTTTACTCCATGGTGTATACACTAAGAGGTAAACAAAAGAAGCCTCATGAATGTAGAATTAGTAGATATTACCTCTGTATTACTCGGTTTCCAGGACTTTGGGGTCTATGGCAATTGGCATCAGCAAAGATCACAGCCTAAGCAATGGCTAAAATACAACACAATTGTGTTCACACTGCCCTCTCCGGTTAGATAGAAGAGCTATTTTCAATTTGATTGAACACATTTAAGGGATGTAAGCCTAAGAGAGTGATGGATTGCTTACCTCTTAAAAACTACATTACCCAGGGGGTAAACCCATTCCTGTTCTCTGGAATATGCCCCATTTCAGCAATGCAGGTGAGCCTACAACAGGGAAGACCGGGCTGCTGAATCGTTTTCTAGACTCTTGACCGCAGCGTATTACAACCCAGGTTAGTAAAATATAATAACATGCAGCTAAGATTGCAATTAACACCTTTATCAATGAGCTCCAGAGATGAAGAAATGCCTTGTCTCAGTTTAAAAAAAAAAAAAAACGGAAGAAAATAGGAAATATAAATTGAAACTGAAGACTGTCAAGCTTGGTATTAATCCTGTCTGAGTTTGTGAAACAAGCCATCAGCGGGTGGTGTGTGAGCATTGTGAAGGAGGTGTTCACTAGAAGCAAGACAGATTCAGTAAGAGGAAGCCATCTTGTCCTCCTCCCATTTCTTTTGTTTATACGGTCACCAGAGCAGTTGATTTCTTCAGGAAAAGAAGCCCCTTTGAAGAAACCAAGGGCTAATGCACATAAAAGAAGTAAAAAAAGCTGCAGGTGATGCACCAGAAAAGAGAAGTTTGGAAGTAGCAAGAGTAAAAAGATAAATTTGATGGTAGTTTGGATACAGAAGATAAACAAGTTAATTATATGCTCTATAAAGAAACAAGAAAAAAATTCATTAGAGTAATTCAATAAGTCTTCCAGTCCAAAAATAATGAAATTTTGTTACAGATGGTACTAACCACATTTGTATTTGCAAAATCTGAAATCTCAACACATAAGTCATTATTGCTACAACATGAATTATTAATTTTTTTATTCACAGAATCAAAAGTATTAGAATTGAAAAGTTCCTGAATTGATTTTATTACACAACTATCATTCCTCAAGAAAGTCTTCTGTCTTCATTTTCCAGACTAGGCTACCAAGACCCAAGTACTTGAAATGGAAATTAATAAAAGGTGGAATTTAAAATCCAGGTCTCATAGTGATCTAAGTACCACACTCTGTGCTAAATATCTGAACAATTAACTTTAGCTATATTTTCCTTGTGCTCATGCACCAAGTGGGAACTCTTGATCTGGCTGCCTGTTACCAACCTACTCAAGATGGTTAAGTAAGACAAAAATAGTGTATAAGTTGCAAATTAAAATTCGAGGTAAGGATTGCAAATATTTTTGATCATTAAGTATGAAATGTCCGATTTCCTTAAGTACTAAGTTTGACAGTTGATATCTCTGACATTTCACTTCGACACTCCTCGTTTTATTTTTATTGTGAAGGTACATCCTCAGTCTTGCAAATGCATATTTTGGCCTGTGATTATCTTTCAAAAAATTTTTAGAGCAATTTTTGTGAAACCATGGGTAAGTAAAAAATTCAAGTTATTTTCGAATATGAGTTCCGCTGTGGAACAAATGCAGTGCAGACAGTTGGAAATATCAACGAAGTGTTTGGAAGGATGTGCCTAATGAAAGCACAGTACATCAATGGTTTGAGAATTTCCATTCTGGTGATTTTAATCTTGAAAATGAGCCACATGGGTGACCTAAGACCAAGGTGGATAATGATGAGCTGAAAGCTATAGTGGAAGCGAATTCATCTCAACCTACGTGTGAATTAGCAGCAAGTCAGCCCTTTCTGATTTGCAAGGTCTGCACATTTTCAAGAACATCAGTAGAAAACTTTAAAACTGAAAGCATTAACATGATGGCCTATGAAATGTCTGAATATGTCCACATTCCTCAGGATAATCCTAGAAAACAAATATCTACTTTATTAATAACCTTTGTAGCAGATATTTATTTCAATATATTTCCTGGTTATCTTAAGGTGGTTCATATGTCAAATTTTAATACATTGGGGCTAATTTAATAACAGGAATCTAAACTTTGTAGTATCACTAGACCTATAAAATAAAATGCAATCAGGAGAGAAAATGGGAGCAAATGTAGAGGTTTGATGGGAAGAAAACACAGGCGAGCACAAACACTGAATTGAAATTTAACATGATATTGATACAAGCGTAGAATTTAACTAAAATATAAAATGAAACCTTAGGAACCTCTTCACATGCTTAACAAAAGCACGATGCTCATCTTACTATTTTTCTAGTCTCTATGTCATTATCATTTCCAATTGGGTCTACATTAAACATCAAGTCAAAATCATTTTTGAGAACTAGTTCCAGATTATGTCAGATGTTGTGGGTTACATATTTTTAAAATAAACTACAGAATGTATCGTAGCCATCTGTCTTAAAATTCTCTGTTTATTGTTTTCTATGGCATAACAGGCAAAAATAGGACCAAATGAAAGAAAACAGCTGTCAAGGAAAACTTGGAAAAGCTGAAAATTCTGCTCTTATAAACTCACTCGTGTGGCTGTTGACAATATTTGCTTCTTTGTGGCTGCGGTACTGGAAGCTTCAGTTACTTCCTGGCTGTTGTTCAGTGGCCTCCTTTGGCCTCTGGCCATGTGCACTTCCTCACAGGGAAGCTTCTGGTGGCTGGTGTGCAAATGCGAGCAAGAGTGTGAGAGAAGGTAAGCAAGACAGAGGCCACAGGCTTTTTATAACCTAATCTCAGACAGTACATACCATTCACTTTTGTCCTATCCTCCCTGTTAGAAGTGAGTTGCTAGGTCCAGCCCACACTCAAGGGGAGGAATTGTATAAGGACATGCATGTTAGGAAGCAGGGATCATGCAGAGCCATTCCAGTGGCTGCCTGTCCCACGAATCCTGTCAACGGCAAAGAAACCAGCTTGAACGGGCTCAAATTGAGCTGTCCATTTAGGGAAACTCAATCACCCATAGGAATAACTCGAATAATTTATTATGATGCGATGAATTTTAAAAAGCCATGAGTCCACAGTGATTAAAAAAGGTGGGGAGTGCAGAAGTATTGCAGTCTTATTTATAAAAGAATTCCAGCAAATAAATGTAGAAGAAAGGATAGAATTAGAAAATCACCATTTTGTAACCCCTCAGTGTAATAAAAGATTCAGGCAAGAATTATTAAAAGGGGCTAAAACCACTGGGCGAGAGGCAGCTGTGTAACAGGATAGTCATATAGTGCCAAAACATCATCTAACAGATTAAATATTAATTAAAAAGAGCAAAAATGTTTGCCTTTTTCAATAGCGACTCTGATAGCACCTCCGCCCATCACTAATAGTTGATAACTTAAATTATATGCCTCTTTATATAATGTAATACAAAGTATACATCATCTATAAAATCTTCTTGCCATTAATGCTTAAACTTAATTTTGTAAAGTTTTTAGACTAAACATTCAATTTACAGGAAATATAGGGGATAGAGGAATAAGTTAAATGATACCATGAGGAAGCAATTGGAGAAATCTAGAACATGTGACATTATAAAAGAAAATTGCCCTAGACTCTTCAAAAGTCCTTGTCATGGAGAAAAATAAAAAATTGGAGGACTGTGCTAGATAAGACTAAAGAGACATCAAAAACAATGCAATGTGTCATCCCTGATTGGATTTTGCATAGGATAAAAAGAAACTGCTTAAGTCTCTGGGGGTACAATTCAAAGAGATCACAGACACATAGTACTAGGATATCAAATAAGATTTATTAAGTGGAAGGCTTAAAACAGAGAAATAGTAGAGTGCATGCATCCCTGATAACTTTTATAATCTCACAATTTAGACTGGACATAGATGACCGATAAGTGCCCGGTTAAGGTTCCAGTAGAGCAGGGCCCTTCCCTATTGATAAGGCTGTACATATTTATAAGGTGTAGGCTGGGCAGGGATGATCTATGCAACACTGGAGATCCCAGGTTGAAGAAAGGGTCTCACTAGAAATATGGAACCTCCAGCGTCCAGTGGCTAGTATTAGCCTCTTTTTCTGTGGAGCTAATATAGACTAACTAAGAAATTCAACACTAAGCTATTGAAAAGAACCTCCAAGACCATCAGGGAACTCTCACCATGGGACAATTGTAGAAATGTTTAAATGAACTGGATATTAAATAAAATTGTTGAATGACTATAAATTTTCTTAAGTGTGATAACAATTTTGTGGTTGTATATGAGAAAGTATTTATTCTTACAAGGTGCATGCTGAAGTATCCAGAAGCAAAGTGTCATGATGTCTGCAACTTATTTTCAAATAGATATTTAAAAAAAAAAAAGTGGATGTGTAGAGCGAGAAACAAAAGGACAGAGAGAGACAGCGAGAGAAAGAGAGAAATGAAATGTGACAGAATGTTAGCAATTGCAGAATCTGAAAGGGTGTGTAAGTGTTCACTGTGCTATTCTTCAAATTTCTCTGTAGTTTTGAGCTTTATAAAATAAAATGTGAGAAAATGAAGACTAAGTCTTAAGTAGAAGTAAATCTACAAACAATATGAAAATGTGCTTTCTAGTTCTTTTCTAATTTAAAAAATTTGCAATCTAGACTGTCTCAGAAGCTAGACTACTGGCTGCAAATAACTGGCCTTTGGAAGCCAGATTAAATTATTCAAGCCAAGTTTGTTCCTAGAACACTGAAATGAGGACATGGAAAATAATATTCTCATGGAAAAAATGTATCTAGGTCATTTTGAATTTCTTCCTGTGTCTAATTTAAAATGTATCTATTATAAATAGTTGGCATATTGGTTATTTCATTGCCTAGGCTGTGCCATTGATTCAGCCAAATTTCAAACCAAATATATTGTCATTTAAAATTATTTCTCTTGGCTGGTCCAAGTGTAGTGGTGTTTACAACTGATCACAACCAGTTACAGGTTCCTTTGTTCCTCCTCCACTCCCACTGCTTCACTTGCCTTGCCTAAAAAAAATTATTTCTCTTAACCATAATAATGTTTATTCCTTAATAAAGTATCCTTTACTTTCTACTTATTGCTAAATCATCATTTGTTAAAATAAATCTTTTTGTTAAACACATTAGGAGACTGGTCCAAGAAACAAATTAAGGGAATAAAAGAATTGTTTCACTTGCTGTAGTATTCTGGCTTCTACGAATATTTCTTCAATACCTATAATTGAAGCAGATTTTATTGTCCTATGTAACTTCTCCATCATGACCTTCTTCTCCCTATTGTCCAATAGATATCTGTTTCAATTAAATATTTGAGCTGCTCAAGAAATAAAAATCACATTTTTTATTCTGATATTCATGTATGATTCTCATCTACCTCTTAATCATAAGATAGTACTCAACGCTGAAACTGGAAGAAGAGGCTCATTAGAATCAAATTTAATTATAAATGTGCAGCTCGGTGAGATAGTAGTAGAAACCTGAAAATGATGCCTCCACAGTTCTTCATTGTGATAATTTTAATAAACTTAAAAGGCTGAGTTCTGGGAAAAAGGAAATAGTTACAGAGCTAATGAGTATAGCCTTCAGAGAGCAGCAGGGCAAGATTCCCTATGCAAGTTGGCACAGTAAAAAATACGGATTTGTTTTAGACTATTTTAAGATATCACTCTAAATTAAAAACAAGTTATATAAATTAACATGTAAAAGTTTAAATTAAATGGTACAAAATTTTTTTAAAAATTTTTCTTCAAATAATAGATGTTGGCATTATAGAGACCTTTTTTAACTATCCTTGACACTGAGTTTCCTAATCTGTGAGATTTGTGTCATTTTCACTGTGTTATTGGGAAGAGTAAAATGAATAAATGTATATAAAGTGCTTGGTACAGAGCTGTCTATCAACGGATACCACTTTTCTCCCAAATACTTCCCCAAAATGTTTTACCGATGCTGTATCTTTCTTTACAATAATAATATCTTAATAATTGTGATGAACAATCAATTTACCAATCACTTTTGTAATTAAATTTCACTTCCAAGATTAAGTCTGGTCACAATCCTTACGGGTATGATTTTTTTTAAATCAAGAAAAACAAAAGGGTTTGATGGTTGAAATGAGATGATCTTTTAGGTCTTAGAACTCTAATACTGTGTAATTTTATTATTTTTTTCTAAAGAAGATTCTATTTCTCAAATATAAGATACAGTAATACATAGTTCACATAAATCTAGTGCAGCATTAATATGATTAAAATTCTAGGATTTTTTAAATTACTGTTCTCCAAAGATACAGCTGATCATAACACAGTTAAATGGAAACAGGAAGATTATGAAACTCAGTAAAATGCATTGTGGGAAAATGAAGAGACCACTACCTCAGTCTGAACAAACGAGGGCTCCTCCTCACAGTAAATCAAGCCAAAGGGGACTCAGCAGCCCTCATCCTCTGTTCCCATCACTTTGAACAAGGTCTCAAGTCACTGGGTTTACCACCTCCTTAAATCCCACATCTAATATTTCTCAACACAGATTTGACCCCATTCAGTTCCTGAGGTGGCGTGCCATTGTTTATTTTATTTCGTCACTCTTTCTCGGTTTTCTGATCATTGCGTTGAAATAGTACCCAGAAAAACCTGTGTTATAAATTGATGTGGGTAACAGTGGATCAGATATTTCTTTTCACTACTCATCTTTCTGCTTCCTATAGCAGACTCTATCTCTTGACTCTATCACTTAAGATTGTTTTCAGAGGATGGACCTAAAAATAAACTCAATTTGGAGACAGACAAGAGATGCAAAACCGAGGAAGAAATTAAAAATATGCCTGTTAATGCTGTTTGTGTAATCTTCCTGGAGAATTTGGGGGTCTAGTATCTCCAACATGTGCTTACGACCTAAACAAAACAAATATGTCTGGAGATTTAACTGCCTCGCAGCTACTGCCCTCAGAGGTATATGCAAAAGGAAGAAAGAAGAGCAATGCTTGGAAAGTATGTATTTCTCCTTAAAGATGCAGCCCCTATTGCATGAGTTTCCACATCCTCTGAAGAAAGAAATGAAGAAAGTCAAATAAATTTATTGCTTCAGTTTTAAACTCATGAATTTGCCAATTTGAATTGCTGCTTTCTTTCCAAGGGCATTTAGCAATTTACTCTTCATATTGGCCACAGCTGAGTATGAGCTCAGCTTCCTTAAAAACGGACTCCGGGAAGGCTGAGAGAATATGGGTATGTGGCTCCCCTCAGTGGCCACGGAGAATGTCAGCACAGTTCCGAAATAAGAGGGGAAAACTCACGCTTTGAATTATCTCCAGCAAAGGCATCCTGTCTTGTCTTCTTCACCACCTAATGACAGCTGATGTGTGTGTAAAGATGAGACACAAACTAGACAGAGGTCAGATCCAAGAGGACTTTCCTGGTATAGAAAATCAATTTTAAGTTGCAAAAGTCCCAAGATAAAGTTTCCAAGAACTTCTGAAGCTTGAAAAAACGTGGCTAGACTTAAGGGAGAAGAGAGGGCAAGGAAGAGAAGAGAAGCAAGTCTTCACTCCACCAACTATTTCATTAATAGCTCCAGGTTCAGAAAAGTAGAATAAATACTGTAACACCAGGGGAAAGGCTAATACCAGAATATTCCCAGCCTGACAAGTAATTTGAAATGGAAGCTGACACAATGTGTTCGTGTACGAAATATATTCCAGCTGAGCAGATATTGAAGATTTAATATCAGCAGCTCCCAGAAGTTCCAGGTTCAGAGTGTCAGAATTTCTGGGCCTCTGCTCAGGTTTCAACCCTGTCCCACAGACAACATTGCCGTGGTTCTCTTGAGAGTTCAACCTTCATGGCAGCCACTAAATTCAAAGCATAACTTCTGAGTAAGGAAAATGCGTTGGAGCAAAGATGGGAGGATATATCTGCCTTCCAAACTTATAAAGCTCTGTATTTACCAGCACTAGTCAGGCCACAAGCACGAGGCACTATAATTCACAAACGCTGGTGACCACTCGAGTCAGAGATGGGAGGGAGGCTTGGCCAACCCCACTCCCACCAAGAAGCCTGACTCGTCATTCCGATACCTCACCCCACTTCTTAAATGTATGTCCCTAACTATCAAATAATTTACACACAAACCCCCTTCTTACCTTCCTTCCTTTTCTGATTTTTCTTCCTCCATTCCTTCTCGTTGCTTGGCCTCTTCTCCCTATCACGGCCACCTGGTCCAAGTCACTGCTCTTTCCTAGGTTTAGAGGTTGACTCTTCTCCCTTGACGTTTATTTCTCAGGATCTTCTTCTGATGAGCTTTCCTCAGCCACCTGTTATTACTGACATGTTAAGCAGAATCTGTTAAAGGATAAGTTGCTAAAGACACTGCTACAAAATGCGATAGAGTTATAAAGCTTACAGCCCCAAATGGTCCCAATATGTGATGGGACAGAGCTTTCGGTTTATAGGTTGTTAAGGTGTCTCTGAATTTTTCGGGTACTGAAATCAAGGCGTCAAGCAGGTGTCTTGCCCAACTGACAAATACCAGGAACTTGTAGCTTCTTAAGACAGATTATTTCACATTATTTAATATCACCTCTTACAGATAACAGGAAAAGTTTTGAGGAGAAGTTTAGGTTTTTGGTGCTCTTTGAGCATTCTCACCTAAATAAAATAAATTAAAAGCTACCTGACAACACACATTTGAGTCCCAGTATTAGAAACAATCTCCTTTTTAATTATAACTATTTCGTCTTTTACATTCTTCCTTTTTTCTCTTCACTTCAATATGAATAATGAGCCCTTATTTGACAAATGTCTCTCCCCTGGTTATCGTGTATGAACACAAAACATGTTCTCATTTTCAGGGGTATTGTTTCCACCTGCCAGCTGTCATTAAAAATTGCATCTGCGAAAAGCGAGCCTTCCTCGCACTTCTTTATGTTTTGTTTTGTCAGTGAAGGTTAATTGCAGCTCTGCTTCCATGGCTTCCTCACTGCTGCGGAGTTAACCACGGGTTTGCTGTGCTGGGAAAGGTTTATCAAAGGTCTGGAATCCAAAACAACGGCAACAATAAATACCAATTAGACCCAGGCCCTTTGCTCCTGCTGCCTGCACAGGTGAAAACAGCAAACCCAGCTTCTGACTCCTGTAAGACTGGACTCTCCTAAAGCCATCGAAGAGGCTGGCGTAGGGCCCTGTTTTCAAGGTCACTTTTGGATCATGAGTTCTCCTTCCTACCTTCTCGAAACATCTTCTCTTAAATGTTCACAATTATAGGAGGCCTTAATCAGTGAATTCGGAGTGTAAGGTATATGCGAATCTGTCCCCTGTAATTTATTTTGTCACGAGATAACGACTTGAAAAATTAAAATTGAAACTTGATTGTAGGACAAAGAACATTCAAAGCAATGCAAAAACAGCATACTGTTTCTAATTTTGGCAGAAATATGTAATATGTATTTCTTACCTATCTGGCATAGTTTTTCCTAAACCATCGACTTCCTAAAATAGAAAGATACAGATATCCCTATCTAAAAATATATGAAGATACAGAGCTATATAAACTAATCTATCACATCACGAAGATTGGATTCCCTTAAAAACATTTAGCTATTGAAGTAAATAAAAAATTGCTAGTAATTTTACTAAATCATTGAAATAGCAACAATGACACAAATACCAACTACAGTGACCTTTAGGTTTCTTAAGGCTAAACAATCAACAGTTATAAAACCAACACTTGTCCCTTTTAATTGTGCTAACAAGTATCGAATCAAGTTGTAATTTCTGAAAATCAAGGGGAGTTTACTAGCAGATCTTGCTTCATAGGCTACTATGTCTATGGGAAAAAAAGATATAGCAACAAAATCAAAGAATTTGTAATCATTACCATCTCATCGTCCCAATGAAACCTTTTTCGTTTTTGTCTTTAACTTCCCATTGTTCAAATTAATACATATTAATGTAGCCATCATTATATTATTTTGTCCCATATAGTATGGTCATCGATTTTTTTGTAATTTTTTTTAAAGATTTTATTTTCTTGACTCGCCATTTAGAAATCACAAATAAACTCTTCAAGCAGAGACATCGATAGTTTATCACGGTAAGCGTGTTAAGTGCTGATACATAAATGCTCTTTGTGGTGTGGTTTTAGCTCTGTCTCCCAAAATATAGGTCCCATTGGTCAGAAAAGAGATTATTAAACAACACATTAGTGAATTAGAGCAGAGAGAACAACATCTAATGGGAAACTTTCTAAAACACAGGATGCCTAGAATTCTGGTATTTGGGTCCTACTTCCCTGCAGGAGTGACAAATCAGGCAAACTATTGCTGTCTGCCCCAAGCTGAACCTGGTCTGGAAAACAAGAAGCAGTTAACCAGGAGATGAATTATTATTTTAGTTCTGATAAATCTGGTTTAAAGAAAAAAAACTCTTGCGATCTGTATGTTTTTCAGCAAAGCAAATTCAAGTCATACAGGCAGTACAAATTGATAAGCAATTGTTCAAACTATGGAAATAAGAAAGCTATGCTTCTCTTCTTATGAGTCTTATCCTCCACAAAGAAACAGTGGCTGGAAACAAACGTCTCTAGAATGTCACTGATGTCTTTCATTTCCTCTGGTGAGAGGGCAGCCTGCTCATCTCATCCACCCAGTAAAGCATCCGGCAGAGAAATCTCACAACAGTGGTTAAGTGGCAGTGACATATACGAGCTGGGCTCGTGCTACCTATGGAAAGGACACACGTGGCTTATCGTTCTGGGAGGAGGCAGAAATCATTAGCTCATATTTCATGAAATATTGCATTTTCATCTTATCCCATTCATATTTTGCTACCATTATGAATGGAGAATTATAGGCAAAGAAAATGCAAGTTAGAAATAGCCTTAAATTAAAATTAGGACTGTTTTTATACATTACTGCTGCAAACTATGTCTCTCATTTTGCTGTCAGGTCACTGGACCAAGTTCGACTTTTATTATTTAGGTTTATGGGAATTTATAAAACAAAGAGGAGGAATTGGTGTGTGACTAGATAAGAGAGCTTTTAAAGGATACATAAACAGAAGGTGAGTTCAATACTCTATAAAAGGAACATAGAAATTGAGATAGTGAATTGCAAAGGAAATAACACATAAAAAGTTGGAGAAAGATTAGCTTTCTTCTGTTCCTCTTTTAAGTTGATAAGTAAATAGCAGAGTAATACAAGAGCTAAGCCCAAAATCGAGGGTGATTTGAGTACAGTACAGTTGTGGGTGATTCCCCAAGGGCAGACCATGAGGTATAAAGCTCAAGGAAGTAGAACACTGAACCCATAGTACCAGACATTCCCAATGGATAAGTGGATCAAAGACAATTTTCGTATCATTAGCTACCCCAAAAGTAAGGAAGAGCATTAAAAATTTTGTGACTTTGGGGTCTATGGGAATTTGCTGCATCTGTATTACCTATCGACTTGATGCTTGTTATATTAAACCTCTTTTTAAATAAACAATTCTCTGTAAAAAGAATTCAAGAAATAGAAAGATTTAAAAAAATCTGTGAGCAGTTACTCTCAAAAATTCAGAAAAATCTATGCCAAGAAGATGACATTTCTGAGCTAAGAAAACTTAAGTCCTCCAGACCCAGAGAAAGGAATGCTTATACACTGTTGGTGGGACTGCAACTTAGTACAACCTCTATGGAAAACAGTATGGAGATTTCTCAAAAAACTAAAAGTAGATCTACCATTTGATCCAGCAATCCCATTACTGGGTATTTACCCAAAGGAAAAGAAATTTTATCAAAAAGACACCTGTACATGAATATTTACTGCAGCACAATTCACAATTGCAAAGATGTGGAATCAACCCAAGTCCCCATCAATTCATGAGTGGATTATAAAGTGTGGTGTATGTATGATATGGAATACTATGCAGCCATGAAGAAGAATGACTTAATGTCTTTCGAAACAATTTGGATGGGACCAGAGACCATTATCTTAAGGAAAGTAGCAAAAGAATGGAAAAACAAACGCCGCATGTACTTGCTATTAAATTGCAACTAACCAATGAGCACACACGTGCACAGAGGAAAGTAAAACCCAGTGGAAATCAAGCAGGAGGGAGGGGGGGAAGGGGAGGGGCAAAAACCTACCTAACCAGTACAATGAACACTATCTGGGTGATGGGCACACTTAGAAAATCAATACATGTAACCAAGAACTTTTGGACTCTTGTAATATTTTGAAATAAAAATAAATAAATAAAATCCTAATCTGAAACAAAAGCAACAATTTTATACAATTTTACTTTTTTTCAAAGGGTCTGAAAGTCTTAAATTGTTTCGAGTTAACTTTTAAAATACTTCTGTAATCTTGAAGTTCCATTTATTGTACATGTAGCCATTTGGGTTAATATTATAAAATATAATGAATGTGCTAAATTTCTATCTGTAAAAACTGGTCAAATTATAATAAAACTATTTTAAATATTTAAAGTTAAATATTTTAATTATTTTAAATAGTGTTACCCTTATAATCAAATACAAATGACATTGCTGAAGAATATAAATGGTTTGTTCTACCTATTTCATCAATCTTATTTTCTATTTATAGAAAAAAAGGGAATATACTAGTTATTTTATGAACATATGATACCATATAATAGGCCTTTTACACTCTAATTATTTCCTATATGTAAATAAGTCTTCAAAATCTCTGTGCCCCCTGAAATGTATTATTTTAAAACGATGCTAATAATATCTAATTCACAGGAATGTTTTGATAATTAAATGAGACAATATTCACAGAGTACCTTGAATAATTCCTACACAAAACAGGCGTATAAGGAATGTTATTGATTCCACTTTGCACAGACGACATGCTTTAGTCACGATACAGCCACATTTACTGTGCATTTTCATAGGACACCTTTTGGAAACCACCCCAAATCCTTACAACTCCTTAAAGTGTTCTTTTTTTTATTTTTATTTTTGGTCTTTTTTTCCCCTTTGCCATTTAGTTTATTTAATTTTTAATCAACTTTATGAGATATAATTTACATAATAAAATATACCCATTTTAAATGTAAATTTGGATGCGTTTTGACAAATGTGTACATACACGTAACCACCCCCACAGTCAAGATATGAACGTTGTTGTTTCACTCCAAAAGTTCTCTGGTGCGCTTGGTAGTCAATTCCTCTGCCACCAGCCCCCTCCAACCATTGATCTGCTTGCTATTATTATATATCAGTCTGTTCTATAATTCCATATAAATGGAATAATACAGTATATAATCTTTTCTGTCTGGGTAATCTTGCTAAGGATAATGTTTTTGAGATTCATCTGTATTGTTGCATTAGTAAATTTGTTCAATTTTATTGACAGGTGATGTTCTATTGTATGGACACATTATACTAAAATGTGTATATCTGTTCTCCTATTAATGACATCTGGGCTACTTCTAGTTTTAGATTATGAAAAGAGCTGAATATAGTTCAGCTCTGAATTTTATGATGAATAAAGTTTTAGGCTATTATGAAAATGCCTGTACAGATCTTTGTGTGGTTGTATGTTTTTCTTCTGTTTGGGTAAATAACTAGATGTAGAATTGCGGGTCCAACAGTAAATAATATATACTTAACTTTATATAAAACTTTCAAATTGTTTTCCAAATGATTGTATGTTTTCTTCTACCAACAATGCATGAGGGTTCCATTTGTTTCTCATCCTTGTCAACAATTGTTATTGTTTGGTTTTTTTGTTTTTTTCTTGGGGGGGTTTTTAAGCCATCCTCATAGGTATATATGGTATCTCCTTGTGTTTTTAATTCTGTATTTCCCTGATGGCTAATGATTTTGAGCATTTTTTATATGTTTATTGGCTATTCATAAATCTTCTTTCTTGGATGGTATGTTCAAATCTTTTGCCATCCTTTTAAACCCTTAATTAAGGTTTATAAGTTATCTGATTCCCAATTCCTTCTGGATATCTGAGGCAACACTTGTGGAAGCATCTCCGTTGGTGGTGTTTCCAGGGCCAAAAGAAGTCCCTGAATCAAATTTAGCTATGATTTAATATCTTAGGTTTATTAAATGTGATGCAACACGGTGGGGTAGAAAGCAAAGGAGCAAAAGAAATATTGGGAATTGAATCCGAAGGAAACCTGAGGCAGAAAACAAAGAAAAAGTATGAGAATTGATGAGAGGGAAGCTCAAGAAATAATCAGGCTTTACAAATTGGTTAAGGAGAAAATTCCAGAACAAAGACTGGGAGCAGTGAATGTGAGGTAAAGTTCTTCTACTCAGTACCAAAGTTTTTTTGTGGATTCAAACATGGAAACTCAAAAAAGTCAATGAAGTTTGGACAAATATGAAAATGTCACCTTCATAACCTTCCATCTCGTTTTGAGTTTAAAGCTTTAACCATACAAGAAGCTGTTGCTGACTTTTTATCCTGCGAAAGCAGCCCATAGTTAACAGAGCATGAGATGAGGTTCAGGAGATGCAGCCTTCGCTCTTTGATATGTTTGTGATTAACACCTTGGAATCTTGCCAAAATACTTCATCTTTCTGCATCTCAATTTCCCTAACAATTATATATAAACTCATAGAATTATGGAAGCTGTGTCCTTAATCTTTCGCACAATTAAGAGTAAACAAACAGCAAAACAATTAGTGCTAATACCATGAGCCCCAGAAATCCTCACAGAAGCTCAAATGCTAAAGATTGTTCGCAGTTGTGCTGAATGTGTGGTCTAACCAGACAGACTTTATGCAAAATGCTTTCTTTACAAAAATTTAATAACATGTGTGAATTGAAAGATTTAGTATTCAAGAGTCCCATGTGATCATGCTTGCTTTCAGCACCGCCACATCAGGAAAGCAGAGGTGTGGCCACACAGGCTGGTTCCTGGGATTATTCTGGTATTATTCTTCTTCTTTCTTCTACATCTTTGAATCCCGTTCCTGTTAGCCTTCCTCTGTCAGAGAAATCACAATTACTTAGGGAAGGTGGAAAGAGGTATCCTTAGAGCCTACTGGCAGATGCCTCTCAGCTGCCTCAGGGGAGAATATCAGCACATACCTACGAACCTTTCTGGGGAAAAGATTACTATAGGGTCTCTGTTTTAAGGAGCACACATGGAAAGCCCACTATGGACACCACAGGACCAGACAAGGCTACCTTAGGTTTTCTATCACATGATTTCCCTTTAGAACAAACGTGTTAGTTCCATTGATTGGCAGAAGAGCAAAGAGAGAGCAAAATGCCTATGATGTACCTGCACTGATATTTTCACTTACCTTGTTGTGTCTGCAGAGAATTTTTGTTGTACCATAGATATTTTCATTACAGATTATGGAGAAAGGAAAGACCTATGTTATCATCGTTTCTATATAGACAACAGAAAGTAAATATCTTAAAACTTAAAGCTATGTAATGAAAGTTATGTAATGAAAAAATAAATTGACATAAAAAGGGGCAAGATACAATGATAACATCAAAAATCTGAAAAAATGAATAAAAAAAGGAATTAATTTTTTGCTACAGGTAAGTCTTCAAATGTGATCAACTGTACCCCATAGAAAAAGGATAAAGAGCTATCAGTGTGTAGGTAATTTAGAGACGAGGAAGCCCAAAAGGTTAACAAGAAAATGAAGAGGTACTAGAGCTCATTATTAATCAGAAGTGCAAATTAAAACCCCAGTGAAGTTTCAGTCCATACCCTTGAGACTAGTAAAAGTCACAAAGCAATAGAAGGCCAGTGTTGATGGGAGTGTGACGACATGAGGTGCGTGTGGTGGGCCCTGCCGCGACCATGCCCTCAGCCTGCCTGGAGAAGACTGCACGGGCAGGATCTAGCCGAGTTATCTATTTTCTGGGTTGTGTGTACCACTGAAATTCTAAAAGATCTATAAGTGGAAACGCATGAGGATATCTGTTACAGTGTTGTTGATGAGGAAGAGGAGTAGAAATACTGAATTATCAAAGCAAATTTACATTTGCTGTAGTTGTAATGTGCTTCATACTTTCAAGAAAAGTAGCGATCCATGAACTATATAATCGTTAACTCTTACATTAACAAGATATTCAATTAACAAAAATGTCCATTCCCCCATCATTATAGGTAAGAGAGAAATTAACATTCTCAGTTAAATAAACTTGCAGAGAGGAATACGTATAAGAGAAATATTTAAATAAAATAGTTTAACTATAAAAAATAATGGGGATCATTTTTTAAAAGATCTCTCTAAATCTTTATAATGTAAATGCATGATTTTTTGTTATGTTCTCATTATGATTGACTGGTAGAAAATGGAACATATCAAACAGAGATCCTTAAAGATTAAAAAGCATTTCAGGAGGACCAATCCAAAGTGTGTGGCTTAGGTATCTTAAGTACAAGGAGTGACTTGAGGAGCACTAAGAAGTCTGGAGGAAGCAAAGAAAGAGGCTGGACTTAGAAAGACCTTGGTTGGATGGGTCTTTACTAGCTTTACTGCCATAGACAAGTGAGTTTACCTGTCAGAGTCCTTACTTGTAAAAGTCTTCCTATCAGAGTTGTTATAGGAGTATAGTAGGCAACCCATTCATTTATTCATGAATAAATATTTGTTGAGCTTTACCTATACTTAGGTAATGTTAGATCTTGGCTGTGATAAGGAAAGAAGATAGGATCACGTGAGAGCCATTCTGTGTGTGTGTATGTGGTTGAGTAGAAAAGGATATCCAATATATCTAAGCTGAAGTAATGCATGAAACAGCTATTGAGACACATGAGGCAGTCAAAGTGTATGTATTTTACCTTCACAAATGTCCCAGTTTTGTCCCCAAATATTTTTCACAGCTAGACAAGATGATTTTCTTAAAAAATCACCATCTAATTGTAGTGTTAAGATTTGGTTTCGAAAAAGCCTTTTTAAAATTCAGATTAGAAAATACTCTGAAGGACAGGGTGAAATAAAACATAGTGAAGTTGAAATTTAAGCATGGCTCTAACCCCAAAGTCTTTCCTTTCCCAACATGACCACCGGGGGTGGATTTATCATGAAGAAATGATGCTCAAGCTTCAGGGTCTCTTAACTGCATGAAGTTCTCTCCCAGTGCCCTTGGAAGGGCCCTTAGCAATGTGAATAAAAAATGTCATCAATCCAGAGAGATTTAAGGTTCGTCACTGCACAAGAAAATTTTCCATATGAAAGCTTACCACAACCATAAACATTTAAATAAGATTACATAAGACCAATAGCAAATTGTGAAGTTAAAAAAAAAAAACTTTTCTAAAATATCAATTTAAAAAATTTGATCAATTATGCCAGAGAAAAGACAAAATTATCTTTCCATTTTCTCTACAGAGACTGATATTACAATATTGCTATCATATGAGAGGCAATCAAAAAATATGCTACCCAATGTGTAGGGAAGAGATATCAAAAATGTGTGGGAGCTAATTAAAATAATTATGCTATTTTTCCAGATTTTGTAATGTTTGCCATAATTTTCGAAAATTTGTCATTTGTGAGATTTTTTTTCTCATTTTAAGTAAATTTTCCTTTTGTACCTAATTTTGTATTCTTTTTCTAGGTAAGGACCCCCCAAAATATATAAACTTCCAGCTCCACATAACCTGGACACGCCTCTGACTAGCACCTCTCAAATCCCCAGATTCTTGAGAAAGAACAGGTCCATAATGAAACAGCCCAGCAGAGAGCCAGGTAGGTGGCAAAGGGAAGGACACTGTCACTCTCAGAGAGGGCCAGCCTGGGGGAAATGGACCATTCCCATGAGCAAGAGAAGGGCAGGAGAAAAGTACAGACTTGGCTTCATTTTACTGTACAAGAAACTTGACTTACCCAAGTCTACATAGCTCACTGGAGACAAAAATTCAATCAGTCAAACCATAGCTGACAGTTTCTTCTGTGTTTAAGGCATTGGGAGAAAGAGAAAAAGTAATTAATATGAAGAGCCTCTCTCATATATTTAACATTTAGGGTTAAATCATAATGTTTAGGGCCAT